>NW_022589708.1:63273440-63449583 GCF_004348235.1 Phoca vitulina | reverse complement strand
ATATATATATATATATATATATATATATATATATATATATATATATAATGGAATACTACTCAGCCATAAAAAAGAATGAAATCTTGCCATTTACAACAACATGGGTAGATCTACAGGATATAGTACTATGCGAAATAAGTCATTCAGAGAAAGACAAATATCATATCATTTCACTCACATGTGGACTTTAAAAAACAAAACAAATGAACAAAGAAAAAAAGAGACAAACCAAAACACAGACTCCTAACTATAGAGAATAAACTGATGGTTGCCAGAGGGGAGGTAGATGGGGGGATTAGTGAAATAGATAAAGGGGATTAAAGAGTACATTTATCATGATGAGCATTGAATAATGTAGAGAATTGCTGAATCACTATATTGTATACCTGAAACTAATATAACTCTGTACGTTAACTATACTGAAATTAAAATAAAATAAATAGCATGGGTAGAAAAAGAAAAAAGATTTAGTTTCCCTCCTAAATCTTAAATTAATCTACCCAGACTACCAGTTCTGCCTGGCTAAGCCTGCACCTCAGGTTTGAATCTATCATCAAGTATTCACTTTGTGATACAACTTAGTAAAAATAATTCTGTATATCTTTCATCTTAAATTATGTTGTATGAAATATCATAGAGAAAGATTATGGAAAATTTCCATTTACTTTTTTCATTATTCAGGGGCAAATAGGTACTCCAACACATATATTTCAAAAGACATAATAATTCATCCAAAGTTAGAGTTTCCAAAGAGATAACTAAAAAACAATATGGCCATCAGGGAGAAAGGGGATTTTCATTTAGCTTTTTTCTCTAAGATTTTCTGCTCATTCTGTGTAGGAGCCAGTGTCAGTCCTGGATACAGAGTGTTTGACCTGTTTTACTAAA
The DNA here is from genome assembly GCF_004348235.1 of Phoca vitulina. Taxonomy (NCBI): domain Eukaryota; kingdom Metazoa; phylum Chordata; class Mammalia; order Carnivora; family Phocidae; genus Phoca; species Phoca vitulina. The sequence goes on along the minus strand of NW_022589708.1, from coordinate 63,448,695 downwards.
GAAAATGAAGAAAGGATTTAGCAGTTTTCTTGGGTCTGGGGTAATCTCCCTGATTCTAGTAAATTTATTTAAATTGAGACTGGCCTTAGCCATCTATTCTTTTTCATAAAGACAGAGAAAGTTCTTCAATTTACCCCAAGTGAAATGAGAATTTTAGATGATCATAAAACTGCCAATTAGCTTATGCTCACTGAGTTAATTTTATATTATGAAATGAACATATCCCAACAATTCACTAAGTGATGAGTTGAGAGGTCTTGATTTCCCAGATTAGTAGTCAAAACACCTCAGAAATGAAATTCTACCTTTGCCAATGAGGCTGACATTTTGTAATTTTTGTGTTTTAACGTCTGAATCCTGGACATAATGGAGTCTGTAATTACTGACTGAGAAATAGTGTGCTCTTCCTTCCATCTGTAACAAACTATTCAATTCTCAGCTTCTGGACTTAATTCAATCCCTCCACTTTTAATCTGTTCCATCTTTTAATCTTTTCATCACGTTGATTTTTAGGCTATGTGTGCGCCTTAGCATGCAAATGACTCACATGGCTTTGTTTTCTTTCTATCATTATTAAATTATAAATTCAGGCAAAATGGTCCTATAGCTCTCACTGGTTTACCATGAGAATTAAATGAGGTAATGAAACTCAAGTGCTTAGCACATCAACTGGCACGTGTGAAATGTACAATGAACATAAACTGTTAACGTGTGACAACCTCCTGGGGGTAAGAAGGGCTCTGTGTTCGGAACTTTATGTATTGCAATTAGTACAGATTCATGCCATCACTCCCTAAATTAATTTTGTTCAATAGTTTCATAAGAATGATTGACATTGTGGATGTAAATGATGATCTTTACTTGGTACGTCCTTTCCTGCAGTTGCTTTTTTTTTCTTTCACCTAAGAAGGCTTTTAGCAATTAAGTGATAGTTTTAAAAGCTTTTTCCTTGTTGGTGGAAGGAGGGACAACAAATGAGCAAATGTATCAATTAGGGAAAATGACCAAACATCATGGCAAACTCAGCCATGAGTCAGCTGGAGATAGAGTAATGCCTTTAACTCTGTAAACTGGCTTGATTCATAAGCATAAGTTATCTCTCTACTCTTTAATAACTATTCAACGAACAATAAGTAGACAACTGAAATAAAATTTTAAGTACTTTGAGATTGTATATTAAAATAACACTGAAATGTTTTGTTTATTTTTATTTGTATGTTCTTCACCTAATCTCAGCCTGGTCAGCATTTTTCCTTTCTTGGAACATGTAGAGGGGTAAAGGGAGTAAAACTGACAGAACAAATATTTTGATAGAGTACATGCATTACTGCATTTCTCTTGTTCATCACCCATGCTCCGGGTTAGAATAAAAAATATTTGAAGAAAGTAATGTCTTCTTTCCAACATGATCTGTATGGCAAAACTTATTACCTTAGTAGGAGTCTTCAAAAATTGTTTAGGCCATGAAATTCATTTTTTGGCTCACCAGCAATATTTCATAGTAGTATACTGTGCTATATTTCCTAAGTCATTCTCTGTTTCATTGCTTTCTTCGCTTGAGAAGCTCTTTTTCCCTTCTTTAACTTCAGAGTGCACAATTTACTCCTTTGATGGTGACTAAATGACCCACTTCAGCATATTCTATTTCCCCCACATGAACCATTTCCTGTGTGAAGCTATCAGTCACACTGGTTTTGAGTTCTTTGATTGAAAAAACAAAACAAAACAAAACAAAAAAACCCCTAGAGAACTTGATTAAAGACTTTTTTTTAACCACTCTATACAAGTAGTACCTAGCAGATCCCTGGCTGATATTTCTGTCTTTCTCTATTTTTCCTTCTCTTGTTTGTTTTGTTTCTTAAATTCCACATATGAGTGAAATCATATGTATTTGTCTTTCTCTGACTGACTTATTTCACTTAGTATTATACTTTTAGCTCCATCCATGTTGTTGTAAATGGCAAGAGTTCATTCTTTTTAATAGCTGAGTAATATTACATTATATATGGGTATATATAGACCACATGGGTCTTTATCTTTTTTATCTATCCATCTATTGATGGACACTTGGGCTGCTTCCACATCTTGGCTATTGTGAATAATGCTGCTCTAAACATAGGGGTGCATGTATCCCTTTGATCAAACTTAGTGTTTTTGTATTTTGGAGGTAAATACACAGTAATGTGATTACTGGATAGTAAGGTAGTTCTATTTTTAACTTTTTGAGGAACCTTCATACTGTTTTCTACAGTGCTGCACCCAGTTTGCAGTTCCACCAACAGTGCACAAAGATTCCTACTTCTCCACATCCTTGCCAACACTTGTTTCTTTTTTTATTTTAGCCATTCTGATCCCTGTGAAGTGATACCTCATTGTAGTTTTGATCTGCATTTCCCTGATAATTACTGATGTTAAGCATCTTTTCATGTGTCTGTTGGCCATATGTATGTCTTCCTTGGAGAAATATCTGTTCATGTCTTCTGCCCATTTTTAATCAGATTATTTGTTTTGGGGGTGTTGAGTTGTATCAGTTCTTTATATATTTTGGATACTAACCCTTTAACAGGTATGTCACTTTGTAGCTGATATTTTGAATGCCTCCAAACCTAAATATGAGAATTTCTCAGAGGTGATAAGGGCTACATTTTAGGCAGCAAAATCAAATAATCATTGTCAACTAGTTCACTGTGGTTTCAATGATTTATTTTTAAGACAATCAAATTAAAAAGAAAAACTTGTTAAGAATCTCACTCACTTAAATCCTATTATTGTTTGAGTATTTATGGGGTATATTTTGGCCAGTATATTCTATTAAGATATTTGAACATTTATTTATTTAGTAAGAATCTAGAATCATGCTATTCTTTCTATGCCACTAGTGGACAATTGCAAACTTGAAATGAAAATCAATGTAGTAATACCTGTGCTTTGCTACTTCAAGCTAAAATTAGGGGCCCACCACTGTATCATCATGTAGGTATCAGATTTGTATGTTTTGAAAATATCGCTTGTATTATCAATTCTCTGGATATTTACAGGTCAGAAAGAATGGCCTCAAACATTCATTGGTAGAAATTACCAGGCACATCACCTAATCTTCCTCAACCCGCTTTTTTTTTACATACAAAATGTGGATGAAAATACGAAACAATTGTAAAGATTGTATAAGAGAATGCATACAAGCTTCTTTGCATAGTGCCAACCAATAAGTTATTTACTATAATAATTACTGTGCTCACGAACACAATGCATTTCCATCACACCAGGAACAGTCCACCTTATAAAAAGAGTGGTGTTAAGTAAAGCTATATGATATAAGGAGAAGAATCACTATTTCACAATATAGTCAAGTAACTGATACTCCTGTCAAGATACGGACAATTCCCATCATCCCAGGTTTCTTCGTGTCTCTCTGTAGGCAGTCTCCTTCTACCAATCCTGGCCACTGGAAACCTCTGATCTACTTTCTGCCACTATAAATTTGGCTTTTTAAATTTTTAATATAAATGGATTCACACAATGTTTTATGTCTGACTTCTTTCACTAAACATAATGCTTTAGAAATTCATCCTTGTTAATTTCATTTCTGAATAGCAGTATTTTGTTCTATCTTAGCTTGTTTTGCCCTGAAAAGTAGACACTACTAGGGTTATATATATAGTTAATATACGCTTAGATTTTCCTTAATTTTTTAAAAATTTTATTATTGTTTATTCTTTTTTGTATCTTAGATCTTCATCTGAAATAATTTTCTTTTTTACTAAAGTACATTTTGCAGAAGTCCCTCTAGTATGACTTGGGGTAAACTCAGTTCTCATTGGTCTGTAAAGATTTCTATTTCACCTTGATTTTTTTAAAAGATTTTATTTATTTATCTGAGAGAGGGAGAGAGAAAGAGAGAACACAAGCTGGGGGAGGAACAGAGGTAGAAGGACAAGCTGACTCCATGCTGAACATGGAGCCTGACACAGGGCTTGATCCCAGGACCCTGAGATCATGACCTGAGTGGAAATCAAGGGTTGGGCACTTAACCAACTGAGCCACCAAGGCTCCCCTACCCTGAGTTTTTAATGTTAATTCAGCTAGGTTGAAGATTAGAGGTTGACAGCTGGGGCAGAGATAGCTCTCCACAAGACATGGCTGCCTCACTGTCACAGTACAGATGATTGCAGGAAAGTAGATGCCCAGCGGGGGGTTAAGTCCTCTCAATATAAATCAATCAATAGAAAAATCTGAAAAATCAAATAAAGCACTTCTCAGTCAAGAACTTTTTTTTATAGCCCTCACCTTAGAAAAAATTGCCAAACTGAGAATTCATGATGACTGTGTATTATGGAGCTTTTAAAACAGAGCCCCATATTATAGAAGATGCAGTAACTTACTATAAAACCTGTGTTTGTCCCAAGATAGAAATTATTGCTGGGGCGCCTGGGTGGCTCAGTTGGATAAGCGGTCGACTCTTTTTTTTTTTTTTTTTTTTTTTTTAAAGAGTTTATTTATTTATTCATGAGAGAGAGAGAGAGAGAGAAGCAGAGGGAGAAGCAGGCTCCCAAGGAGCAGGGAGCCCGATGCGGGACTCGATCCTAGGACCCTGGGATCATGACCTGAGCCGAAGGCAGACGCTCAACCGTCTGAGCCACCCAGGCGCCCATGCGGTCGACTCATAATTTTGGCGCAGGTCATGATCCCAGGATCCTGGGATCGAGCCCTGAGTCTGGCTCCTGGCTCAGCGGGTAGCTGCTTGTCTCCCTCTCCCTATGCCCTTCCCCCCTGCTCACGCTCTCTCTCTCTCTTTCTCTCTCTCTCAAATAAATAAATCTTTAAAAAAATTATTGCTACTTCTCTAAGACTTCATATTGTTGAAAATACAATTAAAATAATGATTCGGCGTCCACTTGAATTCACTTAACAAACCTTTTTTTACAAGTTTTTTTAATTAAAGTATAGTTGACACTTAACAAACTTTTATTGTTGACCAACAACCATTTGCAAGCTTCTGTTCAAGACTGCAGAGTACAAATATGACCATAATCTATTCCTTCTCCCTCAATTTTACCCATGGCAAATCCAAACACCACTGATCCTTGACATTCATTTATACACAGGCTTACTATCCCCTTAGTTCCAGTCACTTGGAATTTATTATTTTCCTCTAACACTCATACATTAGAGGTAATATCAGCATTAAATAATTTCTTATATGTAGTCCCAACCACTAGGATCAGAAATATGGCGGTATCCTAAATAGTGCTTTTTCTCCCACTCTCTCTTTTAAAGTTTTTCTTTATGACACTATCTCAAAAAACCCATGATATATTTATATTACAGCTTTAAAAAAATCTCATTTACATTCCAATCCCATTTTCCGAAAATGTGACTTATTTCCAAAATAGATACATGGTAAGTATTTTAGTCTCACCATCTAAATATGTGCAAATCAACATTTAGCTTCAGTTGGTATGCTGATGGTGAATAAATCCTTGCAACCCATGTGAATAGCATGAGAGTTAGGTTTGAACAGATCTCTTGAATCCCAACCCATTGCTTACTGTCCTTGTAGCTTCAGGTAAGTTAATTTCTCTGAGAGTTTCTTCATTTGTAAAATGGGGAAAGGAAAAAAAACTAAAACATGTCTTCATCTGTCAAATGGGGATAGAAAAAAAAATTATATGAATAATATAAACATCTGTTTGATTCACTTGGAACCAGGTATCTATCCCCAGGCTGATCAATCACAAAGCACAATTGTAAGAGAATAAGAAATTGTTGAACAAGCACCCTCAGAGGTACTTACATTACCTATAAATGTTTTCAACTCTAGAGTCTTTCTTTTCCTGCTGCTACTATATGGTTTTGTCTCGTTTCTTCTCTCTCTCTGCCTTTGAACGACCTAGGTATTACCCTGCTGAGTGCAACATCTTTATCCTGAACAAAAAACAGCTTATAGTTTCCTCTTCTTGTAACTAGAAATGTTAAGCTATTTTCTCCCTCGTACAGTGTTCCAGGGGAATATATCTGGAAGTATTAAATATATTTAGAAAACTGTTCATTACAGGACTCTTTTGTTTTCCATTTTAAACATTTTCAGTGGTGGAGTAGAACAGACTACATCCTGCATCCCAAAGGCTGCACCTAAAACATGTTTTGTGGGACAAAAGCCTTTTTTCCTTATTCCCACTCTTTGCTGGGTTTATACTGATATAGTTATTTAACTCAAAGTAAACTTAGCCCTAAAATAGATGATGATGGTAATCCAAGTAGAAGTTTCCATATCTACGGCTGAAAATAAGAGATACGGTTTCCATAATTGCTGCGTTTTCTTAACTCTGGAGGTTCTCAGGTCTTGAGGTTGAAGGTGGGTGGTATAGAAATAATTAATGTTAGAAGCATTAATCAGAGAAAGAAAATTCCATTAGTATTTATATGAAGTTAGGCTCTCACCTTAATATTTTAAATATGTCCATACCATATAAAATTCTCATGACTGATTTCACACACTGATGAGTTCAAATAGCTCACATTTAAAGGAATACTTGATTCTTCAGTGCTCTCAGTGCCTACACTTAATTAGAAGATGACCAAGCTTCTCTTGGTTCTTTTTTTTTTTTTTTTTAAAGATTTTATTTATTTATCTGACAGATAGAGAGACAGCGAGAGAGGGAACACAAGCAGGGGGAGTGGGAGAGGGAGAAGCAGGCTTCCCGCGGAGCAGGGAGCCCGATGCGGGGCTCGATCCCAGGACCCTGGGATCATGACCTGAGCCGAAGGCAGACGCTTAACAACTGAGCCACCCAGGCGCCCCTTCTCTTGGTTCTTATACATAAGCTGAGCTATAGCCAGCAGCTCCCAATTCCTGCATCATGAAATCCATTGTCCTCAACATTCTTGATGACTGCTGTTCTGCTGCCCTTGAACCTATATAGTGCTGCCAGGCCTGCTTTCCAACACTAATGCCTCTGGCCGCTGACACCAGCATGGACCCACCTTCTACCATCAGGCCATCCTTCTTCTTTGGGTAGGAGAGTTCCTCTCACTTTCCATGACCAGGTCATTTAGGTCGATTCTCACAGAGAACTGTTGACCCTCTTTCTTGTTTTCCCTTACATCACAGGCCTCTACTTTTCAGACCACAAAGGTACTTTGGGAAGGTTTAAAGAGATGGTCAAGTAAGTATTCCATTGTACCTGCAGGTGTTCCCGCCAATGCTGATGCCTGTTTCAGTCTGACCTATCCTGCAAGACTTCTTGACTTGTGATGATATTTTTCCAGGATCTCTGTTTTCTTCTCTATGTCTTAGTCCTATAAAAAAATTCTGTATCTTAATTATAGTCTAAAAATAAGTTTGTTTGTTTGTTTGTTTCTCATGAGATCCTTGAGCCCTATGTCGATTAAGGAGTGGTTAATCCCACCATAAGGGTGGGATTAAGCCCCACCCAGGACTTTTGCCCCAATCTCCCAAACTTTCTGTGGCCAAATAGAGGCGAGTGTTTCCTAGGATGAATGGTAGACTTCCCAATGTGTGATGTTCACTAGTCTCCATTCTAACTTTACAAAGCCAAAACTGTTCTAATGCATGGACATCCATCCATCCATACCATCTGGAGAATCTATGTGTGTGTGTAACATGTTATAATATAATTCTTTTTTTATTGTGGTAAAATATGCATAATATAAAATTTACCTTTTTAATCATTTTTAAGTGTGTGATTCAGTGGCGTTAAGTACATTCACACTGTTGTACCATCACCATCATTCATTTCCAGAACTTTTTCATCTTTCCAAACTGAAACTCTGTACCCATTAAACAATAACTCCTCAGTCCTCCCTCTCTCCAGCCCTGGTAACAATTCTACCTTCTGTCTCTATGAATGTGACCATTCCAGGTATAAGTGGAATTCTATAGTATTTGTCCCTTTGTGTCTGGCTTATTTCACTTATATAATGTTTTTAAGATTTATCCATGTTGCAGCATATATTGGAATTTCATTTCTTCTAAAGGCTGAATTGCATTCCATTGTTTGTATATACCACATTTTGTATATCCATTCATCTGTCCATGGAGATTTGGGTTGTTTCTACCTCTGGCTATTGAGAATAATTCCATAAGCAGTACATGGAAGTACAAACATCTACTCCCAGCCTAGTTTCAACTGAAAAACAAAAACAAATATATAGTAGACATGTTTAGATCAATTAAAATTAGGCAGTTGTGGGATGCCTGGGTCGGCTAAACACCAGACTCTTGATTTCAGCGAGGTCATGATCTCAGGGTCAAGATCGAGCCCCACATTCAGCTACATGGTGTCTCCTTGAGTTTCTCCCCCGCTGCCCCTGCTCATGTGCACTGGTGCTCCCTCTCTCTGTCTCTAAAATAAATAAATAAATCTTTAAAATAAAATTAAATAAGGCAGATGGTATTCAGCTATTTTATATAAAAATTGGTTCTAGGTGGGTTATTTAGGTTAAAGAATTAAATTAATTATTAACACAGAGTCATTCATTTAGATTCATTAGTTAAATCATTCAAATTATTGAGAAGGCAGTAACAGAAATATGAATGAGATAATGTTCTTGCACTTAAGATTCTTAAAGTCCAGGGGGAGGAGCAAGGTGGTGGAGGAATAGGAGACCTAAATTTCGTCTGGTCCTAGGAATTCAGCTAGATAGGTATCAAACCATTCTGAACACCTACAAACTCAACAGAAGATCGAAGAAAAGAATAGCAGCAACTCTCCGAACAGAAAAGTGACCACTTTCTGGAAGGTCTCTTCTGATTTGTTTAGTGTGTATTTTTCTGGGGTTGTTGTTACCCTGTTAGCATTTTGTTCTCTCATTCATCTATTCTCCTCTGGACAAAATGACAAGATGGAAAAACTCATCTCAAAAAAAAAGAACAAGAGAGGCAGTACTGACTGCCAGGAACCTAACCAATACGGACATTAGTAAGATGTTGGAACTAGAGTTCAGAATGACGATTATAAAGATACTAGCTGGGCTTGAAAAAAGCATGGAAGATACTAGAGAAACCCTTTCTGGAGAAATAAAAGAACTAAAATCTAACCAAGTCAAAATCAAAAAGGCTATTGATGAGGTGCAATCAAAAATGGAGGCTCTAACTGCTAGGATAAATGAGGCAGAAGAGAGAATTCGTGATATAGAAGACAAAATGATGGAAAATAAAGAAGCTGAGAAAAAGAGAGATAAACAACTACTGGATCACGAGGGCAGAATTCAAGAGATAAGCGATACCATAAGACGAAACAATATTAGAAATAATTAGGATCCCAGAAGAAGAAGAAAGAGAGAGAGGGGCAGAAGGTATATTGGAGCAAATTATAGCAGAGAACTTCCCTAATTTGGGGAAAGAAACAGGCATCAAAATCCAGGAGGCACAGAGAACCCCCTTAAAATCAATAAAAATAGGTCAACAGGCCAACATCTAATAGTAAAACTTACAAGTCTCAGAGACAAAGAGAAAATCCTGAAAGCAGCTAGGGAGAAGAGATCTGTAACCTACAAGGGTAGAAACATTAGATTGGCAACAGACCTATCCACAGAGACCTGGCAGGCCAGAAAGGACTGGCATGATATATTCAGAGCACTAAATGAGAAAAATATGCAGCCAAGAATACTATATCCAGCTAGGCTTCATTGATAATAGGAGAGATAAAAAGCTTCCAGGACAAACAAAAACTAAAAGAATTTGCAAACACGAAACCAGCCCTACAAGAAATATTGAAAGGGGTCCTCTAAGCAAAGAGAGAGCCTAAAAGGAACATAGACCAGAAAGGAACACAGACAATATACAGTAACAGTCACCTTACAGGCAATACAATGGCACTAAATTCATATCTTTCAATAGTTACCCTGAATGTAAATGGGCTAAATGCCCAAATCAAAAGACACAGGGTATCAGATTGGATAAAAAAACAAGACCCATCGATATACTGTCTGCAAGAGACTCATTTTAGACCCAAAGACACCTCCAGATTGAAAGTGAGGCGGTGGAAAACCATTTACCATGCTAATGGACACCAAAAGAAAGCTGGGGTGGCAATCCTTATAACAGACAAATTAGATTTTAAACCAAAGACTATAATAAGAGATGAGGAAAGGCACTATATCATACTTAAAGGTCTATCCAACAAGAAGATCTAACAATTGTAAATATCTATGCCCCTAACATGGGAGCAGCCAATTATATAAGCCAATTAATAACAAAATCAAAGAAACACATCAACAACAATACAATAATAGTGGGGGACTTTAACACCCCCCTCACTGAAATGGACAGATCATCTAAGCAAAAGATCAACAAGGAAATAAAGACTTTAAATGACACACTGGACCAAATGGACTTCACAGATATATTCAGAACATTCCATCCCAAAGCAACAGAATACACAGTCTTCTCTAGTGCCCATGGAACATTCTCCAGAATAGATCACATCCTAGGTCACAAATCAGGTCTCAACCAGTACCAAAAGATTGGGATCATTCCCTGCATATTTTAGGACCACAATGCTTTGAAACTAGAACTCAATCACAAGAGGAAAGTCAGAAAGAACTCAAATACATGGAGAATAAAGAGCATCCTACTAAAGAGTGAATGGGTCAACCAGGAAATTAAAGAAGAATTTAAAAAACTCATGGAAACAACTGAAAATGAAAACACAACTGTTCAAAATCTTTGGGATGCAGCAAAGGCGGTCCTAAGAGTAAAGTATATAGCAATACAAGCCTTTCTCAGAAACAAGAAAGGTCTCAAATACACAACCTAACCCTACACTTAAAGGAGCTGGAGAAAGGAACAGCAAATAAAGCCTAAACCCAGCAGGAGAAGAGAAATAATAAAGATCAGAGCAGAAATCAATGAAATAGAAACCAAAAGAACAGTAAAACAGATCAACGAAACTAGGGGCTGGTTCTTTGAAAGAATTAATAAGATTGATAAACCCCCAGCCAGACTTATCAAAAAGAAAAGAGAAATGACCCAAATCAATAAAATCATGAATGAAAGAGGAGCGATCACAAGCAACACCAAAGAAATACAAACAATTATAAGAACATATTATGAGCAACTATATGCCAAGAAATTAGATAATCTGGAAGAAATGGATGCATTCCTAGAGATGTATCCACTACCAAAACTGAACCAGGAAGAAACAGAAAACCTGAACAGACCTATAACCACTAAGGAAATTGAAGCAGTCATCAAAAATCTCCCAACAAACAAGAGCCCAGGGCCAGATGGCTTCCCAGGGGAATTCTACCAAACATTTTTTTTTTTTAAGATTTTATTTATTTATTTTGACAGAGAGAGAGAGACAGCGAAAGAGGGAATACAAGCAGGGAGTAGTGGGAGAGGGAGAAGCAGGCTTCCCACTGAGCAGAGAGCCCGACGTGGGGCTTGATCCCAGGACCCTGGGATCATGACCTGAGCCGAAGGCAGATGCTTAACCACTGAGCCACCCAGGTGCCCCTCTACCAAATATTTAAAGAAGAATTAATACTTATTCTTCTGAAACCATTCCAAAAAATAAAAATGGAAGGAAAACTTCCAAACTCATTTTATGAGGCCACCATTACTTTGATCCCAAAACCAGACAAAGACCCCATCAAAAAGGAGAACTACAGACCAATATCCCTGAGGAACATGGATGCAAAAATTCTCACCAAAATACTAGCCAATAGGATCCAACAGTACATTAAAAGGATTATTCACCACAACCAAGTGGGATTTATTCCTGGGCTGCAAGTTTGGTTCAACACCAATCAATCAATTAATGTGATATAACACATTAATAAATTAATAAAAGAAAGAACAAGAACCATATGATCCTCTCAATAGATGCAGAAAAAGCATTTGACAAAGTACAGCATCCTTTCTTGATTAAAACTCTTCAGAGTGTAGGGATGGAGGGTATGTACCTCAATATCATAAAAGCCATCTATGAAAAACCCACAGCGAATATCATTCTCAATGGGGAAAAACTGAGAGCTTTCCCCCTAAGGTCAGGAACATGGAAGGGATGTCCACTATCACCACTGCTATTCAACATAGTACTAGAAGTCCTAGCCACAGCAATCAGACAACAAAAAGGAATAAAAGGCATTCGAATTGGCAAAGAAGAAGTCAAATTCTCACTCTTTGCAGATGATATGATACTTTATGTGGAAAACTCAAAAGACTCCACGCCAAAGCTGCTAGAACTCATACAGGAATTCAGTAAAGTGGCAGGATATAAAATCAATGCACAGAAATCTGTTGCATTTCTATACACCAACAACAAGACAGAAGAAAGAGAAATTAAGGAGTCGATCCCATTTACAATTGCACCCCAAACCATAAGATACCTAGGAATAAATCTAACCAAAGAGCCAAAGGATCTGTACTCAGAAAACTATAAAATACTCATGAAAGAAATTGAGGAAGACACAAAGAAATGGAAAAACGTCCCATGCTCATGGATTTGAAGAACAAATATTGTGAAGATGTCAATGCTACCTAGAGCAATCTACACATTCAATGCAATCCCTATCAAAATACCATCCACTTTTTTCAAAGAAATGGAACAAATAATCCTAAAATTTGTATTTAGAAAGACCAGAAAGACCCCAAATAGCCAGAGGAATGTTGAAAAAGAAAAGCAAAGCTGGTGGCATCATAATTCCAGACTTCAAGCTCTATTACAAAGCTGTCATCATCAAGACAGTATGGTACTGGCACAAAAACAGACACATAGATCAATGGAACAGAATAGAGAGCCCAGAAATGGACCCTCAACTCTATGGTCAACTAATCTTTGACAAAGCAGGAAAGAATGTCCAGTGGAAAAAAAACAGTCTCTTCAACAAATGGTGTTGGGGAAATTGGACAACCACATGCAGAAGAATGAAACTGGACCATTTCCTTACACGACACACAAAAATAGACTCCAAATGGTTGAAAGACCTCAGTGTGAGACAGGAGTCCATCAAAATCCTAAAGGAGAACACAGGCAGCAACCTCTTCGACCTCAGCCACAGCAACTTCTTCTTAGAAACATCGCCAAAGGCAAGGGAAGCAAGGGCAAAAATGAACTATTGGGACTTCATCAAGATAAAAAGCTTTTGCACAGTGAAGGAAACAGTCAACAAAACCAAAAGAGAACCGACAGAATGGGAGAAGATATTTGCAAATGACATATCAGATAAAGGGCTAGTATCCAAAATCTATAAAGAACTTATCAAACTCAACACCCAAAGAACAAAGAATCCAATCAAGAAATGGGCAGAAGACATGAACAGACATTTTTCCAAAGAAGACATCCAAATGGCCAACAGACACATGAAAAAGTGCTCAACATCACTCAGCATCAGGGAAATCCAAATCAAAACCTCAATGAGGTACCAGCTCACACCAGTTAGAATGACTAAAATTAACAAGTCAGGAAATGACATATGTTGGCGGGGATGTGGAGAAAGGGGAACCCTCCTACAATGTTGGTGGGAATGCAAGCTGGTGCAGCCACTCTGGAAAACAGTATTGATGTTCCTCAAAAATTTGAAAATAGAGCTACCCTACAACCCAGCAATTGTACTACTGGGTATTTACCCCAAAGATACAAACGTAGGGATCCGAAGGGGTACGTGCACCCCGATGTTTATAGCAGCAATGTCCACAATAGCCAAACTATGGAAAGAGCCAAGATGTCCATCGACAGATGAATGGATAAAGAAGAAGTGGTATATATATACAATGGAATATTATGCAGCCATCAAAAAAAAAATGAAATCTTGCCATTTGCAATGACATGGATGGAACTGGAGGGTATTATGCTAAGCAAAATAAGGCAATCAGAGAAAGACATGTATCATATGACCTCACTGATATGAGGAATTCTTAATCTCAGGAAACAAACTGAGGGTTGCTAGAGTGGTGGGGGGTGGAAGGGATGGGGTGGCTGGGTGATAGACATTGGGGAGGGTATGTGCTATGGTGAGCGCTGTGAATTGTGTAAGACTGATGAATCACAGACCTGTACCTCTGAAACAAATAATACATTATGTGTTAAAAAGAAAAAAAAAGATAGTAGGAAGGGAAAAATGAAGGGGGGGAATCGGAGGGGGAAACGAACCATGAGAGACTATGGACTCTGAGAAACAAAGGGGGGGGATGGGTTAGCCTGGTGATGGGTATTAAAGAGGGCACGTACCGAATGGAGCACTGGGTGTTATATGCAAACAATGAATCATGGAACACTACATCAAAACCTAATGATGTAATGTATGGTGATTAACATAACATAATAAAATAAAATTTAAAAAAAAAAGATTCTTAAAGTCCAGTTGGGAAAGCAGACAAGGAAATGAGTACTCAAAACAATTTGATAATTATTAGAATGGTAATCTACACAATGTGCTGTGGGAACACAGAGAAACGCACTCAAGAGATGCAGGAAGCTTTCCTAGGAAAGAAGATCCCGGAACCGGATCTGGAACATAAGTCGCATGGTATCTCCAGAGACTGGGAGAATGGGGGAGGAAGCTGTGCTGGCTAAGATGAAAAATGTTAAAAACCAGGAAGCCTCGAAAAGCCAAATCAGGGAATGATTAAGTAAATAAGGCAACAGCAGCGTGTGAAAACTAAGAAGCGAGCACTGGGGGTTGAGATTGGAGGTAGACAAACATAAGATCATAAAAAGCTTTATTCCTACGTGTGCTAAGGAGTCTGAGTTTTTAATCCTAACAGCAAGTCTGACCATGCAGCTAGTCCTCCTAAATTTTAAAATACATTTTGATAAAGAAAACGCTCTGGCATTAGTTTGCATCTAGTCTTATTTCCTGACACATTGGGCACAGCATTGACACCTACTCAAGAACAGATTGTGCCAATACTTAGTAACAGTCAGCCCACATGGACTTTTAAAATCAGTATAATTATGAGAGATTATAGGTCTTTCATGTTAGCAATTAATTTGTTCACTGTATTTATCATTGATAAATGGAGACTGAATACCGGATTACCTGGAAGTGCCCCACTCGAAATAGAATTTTTAAATTGACATGGTTTGAAAATCCTGTTTTGTTCTGAGTCAAACCAGGGCAATTTGGTAAAAGATCGATTAAGTGTTGCAGACCTGCAGCTTACTTTCTCTTTGATAGACTCTACCTTCCAAATGAAGGCATGTTCCTTTACATTCAGTATAATCATATGGGAAAATGCTGATGGCCTGACAAAATTAGTGGATTATATGGTAAAAGGTGTTCAATGGTCCAGCCACTTTGTTGGCCCCACTCCATATAAATTCCAGACCACTATAGTCCAGAGAGACTCCTATGACCCAAATATCAGCTGGAGTATGAGTGGAAATGACGTAATAATTTCTCTAGAAAGTGATCTATTATAAGGAGGTAGGGGAGAAAATCTTTGGGTTACTAATTACATTTTCCCCTACTAACCTATCTGGGTTAATGAATAACCTTCTGAAACCAGCGATATCATTATTGTTACACATTCATAACAACATATTTGTTCTTAGATAAAGTTATATAGAGACATACAGCAATGTCGCCATGCTACTGAGAAGTCACTGTGGCAAAGGAAACTGCCTGTCTAACATGAAACATTCAGGAGGAGATATCCATCTAAATCCTGTTCTTTACAGCAATAGCCCTAGTGCATACATCCAAGAAGTCTCTGGTACAATTTGAAGGGACCTACAATGAAAATGATAACATCTGAGAATAGCAAACTTTAAAAAAAAAAAAAAAACAATCCATATCTGAACTGCTGCAGGTACTTAAGATGACTGAATCACAAATATTTTGATGCTTCAGATGAAAAAACCTTAGAGAATTTACAAGAAAATCTTTTCCTGAATAGCAAAGGCAATGATACAGTTCTGTAGATATAAATGAGCACACTGCCATATACAGAACATATATAGACTCTTTAATGTACATTTGGCTTAGAACTTCTCTTTATAATTGTGTACGCTGTAGGATAATTTCTTTCCAATGCACATTTCTTTGTTAAGAAAAGCTAGGAAGAGAACTACACAGAGAAAATTATATGCAACAAGTATCCTGAAGAAACAACTTGTTACCTTAAATGGATTTTCCTCCATACTTTGAGGAAACATTTAATCTCTTAAAAATATGACCGTCAAACCCAAGATAACATAAAGACCATAAGAATTTAAGAACCAGACCTTTGTCATATTCACTACAGAATACTCACTGCCTAGAATTATGCTTGACACAGTAAAATGCTCCAAAAATTTCACTGAATGTATAAGCAGCACACAAAATTTGAACAAACAGGTTTTATGATCTATTTGAAGTTCTTTTCTAAAATGTCAATGCTCCTTGGCCAAAGACCACCAGAAACACACATGCAGTTAAATGAATTGGGTTGACTGCTAATTGCAATGGTAGAGAATACACATCATGGCAAAATGTGGAATATCTCAGTAGGAGGGTATTAAGAAGGACTTAGTACAGGATCTGGGCTTTGGTTAGGTGGTTTTATGCTGGATTTAAGGAAGCAGAGCTTTATTCTGGATCAGGCATTGTCAGGAAGCAGAGATAATTCTATACTTAGGTATCTCAATAAGTATTATATAGGATGAGAGTGGACCAAAATGAAGCTAAAGTTCTATTTCGTAAAGAAGCAGTGGTCAGTCACATTAGCCAAAATGGGGAAAGTTTTGTGGCTTGGAATTTTTTTTTTACATGCTCAGACATAATTATGGAGTGATCTTATGTTTGTTCTGACCCACCATGGTCAGAGGGACCTTCTCTGATGTTGGTGTTCTGAAAATTGTTTACGTTTAACAGAACACCAGAGGTCCACTAGGGGCTCCCACGCCAGCTCTTCATGACACCAGTCTTGTGAAGACTGTAAGAAGTGCCTGGCAAATTCCTAGTTGCCGTAGGCCACTTTGGTCTTTCTCAAAATTAGTCTAATATTTGGTCTTTCAATTGTGACTTTCATCCTTAGAGTGTTTTCAATAGCTAACTAAATGCAATAATTTCAAATTACATACCAACTTCAAGGCACACTTTGAAGATAATCAACTAAGATTTTGAAATGGCAAGTCTGAAAGGATGAATACCAAAATTTTTAAAGCAGTTACTTACATAATTTAAAGTAATGTAGGGGGATTATAAGATTTTATCTTCTCTTTTCTGGGGTTTTTCTCTATGTTCTAATGAAGACAAGATATATTTTTAAAGTGTGTGAAATGCTTTGAATAAGGTATTAAATATTCAAAGGGCTCAGAATTATTTTTTATTATGGGTAATGTCATGACAGTGATTAGTAAACAGAGTGAGTTGTTCCGTATATGAGTAATTTTAGATGAAAAACAGCCAAAATGATTGCAAGACCAATTTTCATGGTCCCACTTCCTGTAAGACAAGATGTTTCACTGTAACAGCAGGAGGGAGGAGCTTCTGTAGATATATGATCAAAAGTAGTAATGACTGAAAACAGTTTGGTTGGAGCTGAGCAGCTTGGTGAGGAAAGGCAAAAGAAAACATTGAGATTTAGAACCCCAAATTGGAACCCCTCGGGCTTTCTGCAGGTCTCCACAGACTTTTGTTTCAGACTACATGTTCAGGGTTTGAGCTTCAAGATCCATTTATTCTTAGAGCCTTTTAAAATAGCAACTGGAGTGATTTCAAAGAGCTGAACTTTGTCTTCAAATGTAAGAATGAGAAAAACAAGACCGCAGGGAAGTGAACTTCTAATGGATATTCTTAACCATCCACCTCAATTAGCTGCTCTGTTTTGTCTGTCAATGGGAGTGATGTCAACTCCAAACTATGAGGCCATAAAAAAAAATCATGTAGTAGAAAAAAAATAAACGCAATGAACAGCTAAAGGTAAATCTGGAATAGTCTCTCATTCATTTATTGATTCAACAACTATCTACCAAGTGCCTGCTAGGCACCAGGTGCTGAGCTAAATGCTAGAGATTGAAAGCTGAGGGGACCTTCTGGGCAGAGAGAACCATGCATTCAGGGAAGGGTGAAGGGAGGAGAAGGGGGGGAACATATAAACAGGCAATTTCATATGCTATCTGCATTATTTCCTATTGCTGCCATTAGCATACTACCCTAAACTTAGTGGCTTAAAACAAGGCATATTTATTCTCTAACACTTCTGGAGAACTCTGACATGAGTCTCATTGAGCTAAAATCAAGGTGTAAGTAGGCTGCATTTTTTCTGGAGGGTCTAGGAGTGAAGGGCTTGTCACTGTCTCTTTCAGTCCGCATTCTTGGCCAGTAACAGCCCCTTGAATCTTTTTCACAGCGTAAAAGTCTGACAAATTCTTCTGCCTCCCCCTTTCATCTTTTAAGGACCTTTGTGATTACATTGGATATCCCACCTGGATAATCCAGATTACTTTCTCCATTTTAAGGTCAGCTAATTAGCAAACTTAATTCCGTCTTCAACTTAATTAGCTGTCACCATGTAACATAAGGTATTCACAGATTCCAAGGATTAGGACATGGGCATCTCCGGGGAGCCACTATTCAGCTACCACCCTCTCCAGAGGCAAAGTACAAACAACGTGCTTTCAGAGCAAATCTTCCGAAAATAATTGGGCATGTTTGTTCAGGCCTCCCTGTCTTTTTTTCAAGATGCTGGTGGTGATTCCAAAAATCTGTGCCTGAGGTAGCCAAGCTTAGGTAATCTTTTAAAGAACATTAATGTCCTAAGTCTTTTCCTTCTTTCACTTTTTTAGATTCTTTTCCAAAATGCTTCCTTCATTTATGAAGTATTTTTCTAGGTTCAAGAGGAAAACACTTGTTATGCCTTCATTTAAGCAGTGATATTTTGCTCCCATGATCACTTTATTTCCAAAATTATTCATTATTCATTTCAAACAATTTTTTTGGCCATCCTCCTATCCTACTGCAAACTATAATCTTACATATATCAAATACCAAACAAAAAATGAAAAAATGAATTTTACTCAGACACGGAGTGGGAGACTTATTTTGCATATTGAATGCATTCCATTAAATGTTTCCCATAGTTTAACTCTGAGCTTCTCAAGGGCAGGGACTGAGTTTGGTGATTATTCTTTTCATTCTTTACACACAACACAATGCCAGGCATATACTACATGGTCAGAAATGCTGACTGTATAAATGACTGGACAATATAACCCAATTTCCTGGACTCTTGAATACCTAGAGATGTGATTTCAAAATGTAATGTTTTAAGGTTCTTAATTAAAAATGCAATAGCCTGAAGAATAGTTAAGAAGCAGAAAAGTAATAAACCTGTTATTCTATGCCTTAGTGCCCCTGCAGGTTGCTTGGAATGGCAATTTTTGTCAAACCACTTTCCTGTGCTTCTTGGAGAGAATAGTGGGGGATGGGGGAAGTGGGGTGGTTATGCATTACCCCTGAAGTGTGTCATCAGCTCCTCTTATTCTTTATGACCCACATGCATTCTTGTTTTCCCAGACTGGTGTATCGGTGGCTACCTGTTCCCATGGGAACTAGATGTCAAGTGGCCCTGCCATTTCTTGGCTATCGCCTGTCCCATTTCTCTGCCTTTCCCTGTTGGAGCCTCTGCAGGTCTGGAAGCGGTGATCTGCATTCCCAACACATTTTAGCCTGCCACCTGGGCTTGCTGTCTCTTGGCTGGCTTCCTTCTGCCCTATTCTGAAGCTGACCTGCCGGGATGACTCCCAGACCCTCTTTGCTGCCTGGCAGTGGCCTTTCCTGTTCTTTTCATCTCTCTTTGTATCCAGAGTCCATGTAAGTCAGACTCTGGATATATCTTGATGCGGGATATCTGACCCCCTGTCTCTGTACTCTGTCCACTCCTCGCCACCTCTCTAGCTATTATTACCTTGGTCAAAACCACAGAGTTACTTAGATAACTGTAATACCCCCTTTGTTCTACCCCTGCTCCTCTACAATGTGTTCTCAATTGAGCAATCAGAGGTATCATTTGTACCTGAAAGACGATGTTACCTCTCTGTGTAAAACTGTGCAGTGGTGGGGTGCCTGGCTGGCTCGGTCAGTAGAGTGTGCAACTCTTGATTGCCTGGTCATAAGTTCACCCCACGTTGGGTGTAGAGTTTACTTAAAATAAATAAATAAATAAAATCTTTACAAACAGAAAAATACCCTGCAATGGCTTCTCATTTTCCCTCAGAGTAAATCCTCACAGGAGTCTACAAGGACCCATCTGAGTTGGCCCTGTTACTGCTGTGACCTCTCTTTGAGATGGTCCTAGACATCATAACCGTGTCTTTCTCCCCTCTATACTGCCAGCATTTTGCACGAAGTCTGGTATCCACTGCACAACAATGTTTCTTTACATGCTGAATATTTATCCAGATTCCCAGGGAAGAGCTAAAGCCAATGGTCTTCCTCCATCATTCCCTCTCTCTGACAGCAGACATTCTGAACTGAAGAGCTTCAGGCTCAGGGACCATCTTGCAACATTGTGCACTAGCCACCGGGGCACAGCAGCAATCAAGCCCTGAGTCGGGTGGCAACCATGTAAGTAACTGCCAGTCATTTGACTTCACAGTGGACTTATTCCTATTTCAGCTGAAATTATCTTTCAAATATGGATTCCTTTCAGTTAAGAGTCAAATGCTTCTTTTTGACACTACAACATCAGTGATTAATTAACATATCTCTATCTAAAAAGATTAATATACCTCCACTTGGTAGTCAGTTCAAAACATTAATGTAATATGATGTCATGTTTCTTATGGTTCCTCAAACCTCAGAAATACAATAGTCTCCCAGAGCAATTGGCTGTATTTTAATTATGTAAACACCATAAGCTCAATGGAATGGAAATTCACATTTTACTAGAAATTATCATAAGAGAGACACTCTTCAGAGATCATTTTCTAAAGTATTTACTTGAGATTGTATATCATGGAAGATTTATAGGATAGCAATTCTCTAAAGAGTTTAAATGTTTCTGCAAATTGATTCAACTCTCCTGCATTTTAAAGATTGTGTAAATATTTAAAAATTAATTTATTTCAGCATCTCAAGAAGATATCCTAAAACCCATTAGTAGTTCTTCCCCATTTGCCCTCCATGTCCCTACCCTAGGCAGCCATTAATCTGCTATCCCTCTCTACAGATTTGCCTATTCTGGATGTTTCATATAAATAGGATCATGCAATATGTAGTCTTCTGTGGCCAGTTTCTTTCACTTCCATAATATTTTCAACGTTTATCTTCCATGTATCAGTACTTCATTTTTTATTGTTAAATAATATCCCCTTGTATGGATATACCACATTTTGTTGATCTATGCATCAGTTGATGGACTCTTGGGTTATTTCTCATCTTGACTATACAGAAAATGCTGCTACAAACATTCCTGTAAAAGTTTTTGTGTGCTATGTTTCCATTCTCTCAGGTGTACTCCCTAGGAGTGGAATTGCTGAGCTGTATGATCACTCTGTTTAACCTTTTCAGGGACTGCCACACTTTTTTCCAAAGTGGCTACACTACTTTGCATTCCTGTCAGCAGTGTGTCAGAGCTCCAATTTATCCACAGTCCCATCAACACTTATAATTGGCTGCCTTTGTGTATAACTGCCCTCATTGGTGTGAAGTGGCATCTCATTGTGATTTTCATTTTCATTTCCTTAATGATTATTAACATTGAGAATCTTTTCATGTGTTTAGTGGTCAGTCGCATATCTTCTTTGGAGAAATGTCTATTCAGATCCTTCACCCCTTGTTTAGCTGAGTGATTTGTTTTATTATGAAGTTGTAGAAGTTCTGTATGTATTTTAGGTACAGGACTAGATACAAATCAGATAAATGATCTGCGAATACATTTCCCCATTCTGTGTGCTGTCTTTTTCCTTTCTTGATGAGGTGTTGTCTGAAGCACAAAAGATTTTAATTTTGATGAAGTCTAGTTTATTTATTTTTATTTTGTTGCTTGAGCTTTTGGCGTCATATCTAGGAAGGCTTTGCTTACCCGAAGTTCACAAAGATTTATTCCTACATATGCATAAATGATGTTTATAGTTTTAGTTTTTACTTTTAGGTCTATAACCCATTTTAAGTAATTTTTTTGTGTAAGATGTGAGGGGAGGAAGGAACTTCATTCTTCTGCATGTGAAAATCCAATCAGCTCAGCAATATTTGATGAAAAGACTGTTCTTTCTTCATTGAATTGTTTTGGCACCCTTGTAAAAAAGATGAATTACATAAATGTAAGAGACTATTTCTGGGCTCTTCATTCTATTCCACTGATACACATCTATCCTTATGTTACACCATGCCACACGGTCTTGATTACTATAGCTTTGTATTGACATCAGGTTGTGTGAGTCCTCCAACTTTGTTCTATTTTTTTAAGATTGTCTTGGCTATTCTAGATCCCTTTCATTTCCATATATTTTTCTCCCAACAATTTAAATTCATTTCATATGCAACAGATACTATTTTTGAACACCTATCATTCAGAAAATGGTTTTGGTAGTTCTTAATTATTTAAGAGTACCCAGTTCAATGCCTGTCTTCAGTGGAAAACATAGTGAGTCCACCCTGCTGGGATTCACATTAGAGTTTCCAAGGAGCCCAGATGGATTTTTAGATAACTAATCTATTCCCTATTACTTACATAAAATGTCTTTTATACCTTATTGTTCCCCACTAAGCTCTTACTTTATCAAACAGAAAACATGCCTGCCATACATGCTATGCTTTTTAAGAGTCCACGTTCTCTTCAGAGATACTCCAGATCAATTCATTATGCCATTTTATTATTTTCTTGTAGTTTGTATTTAGCTAGCCAGTGATTTGCTCAACCTAGTTTCATATCCTATAAAGATTGGGTATTACATGGTTCTTTTGTATATTTCTCATATGCACTAACTCTGAAAAATGTCAAAATTTAAAAGTATATCTTTTGGTTCTAAAATTATTTCTAGAGGAAATAGAAATATAGTTTATAACCGGGGGAATCTAGGACATCCTTGTTCATGTAATGAAAATAACTTTACTTCCTTTGATTAACATGATAATTATTTACCATCTCTAAATATTTATAAAGATTGCTGACAATAATAATTGTGAAATTAATAATTTCACAGCTGAAAATAATAATTATTCTTACTATGCAAATAGAGAATTGAAATTCATGATTCTGGATATTTCAAAAGAATGGAAAATAGAACATGCTGTGTATTTATTTTATGTTGGTTCAATTAATTGGAGGCAAAATACTCTCTGGAAAAGACTTATCTAAAACATAAATAAATAAAGCGATTATTTAAAAATAGCCTCAACATAAAAGATGGAATGGCTGTTTACAAGCAAGAGAATATGGTAACTGATTGAAATACATAACCAGAGAAAGAGTTTGGTTCTGTCTATCTTCTGTTTTTCTTAACACTCTCTGCTGATGACTCTAGATTTTCTTTGGTTTTATGAACCTCTAAAAGGGTTGCTTTTTTCCTGGCTCTCTCAAAAAAATTCTTCCTCACTTTTTTTTTTTAAAGATTATTTATTTATTTATTTATTTGACAGAGAGAGAGAGCACAGGCAGAGAAAGAGAGAGAAGCAGGCTTCCCACAGAGCAGGGGGAGCCCGACACAGGACTTGATCCCAGGACCCCCCGGGATCATGACATGAGCTGAAGGAAGTCACTTAACCAACTGAGCCACCCAGGCGCCCTTCCTCACTTTCAAATAAACAAATACGAACTGACTCCTGAGAGCGGAGCTTCACAAATGTTAATATTCATATCAGGAACCAAGTAGTTTTAAGATGGAGATTATATTCAACACGTGTGGGGCAAAGCCTGAGATTCTGCATTTCTAACAAGCTGTGCCGACATGGCAGGTAACAAGGGTTTAGAGGATAAATGGCTTCAAGAGCTTGCCTTTCATGATTAGACCTACATACCTTGGGAAGACACTACAAGTTCTAGAATACATCACCTCTATTCAAGAGTTCCTATGTATTCTTCCAGAGATAAATTATGCCTGCCAAATAATATTTATACAATTTTAAACACAGAAAGTAGCATCCAATAGTGTTTGGCATCTTTTTTTATTTTAATATATCTTGGAGAATGTATATCATTTTTTTCTTTAAATCTACTTTCTAAATCATTGGTACTTATATAAGAAAACTATTAAATTCATGTATGAGTAATGTACTCAGGTAACCTGCTGGATTATGTTACTCTTCGAAATTTTTCCCAGTTCATTCTCTAAACTTTTTCAGTTGTATCATATCAACTTTGGATAAAGATAATTTTCAATATTTATACTATATAAATTTGAAACTTAAGGGAGAAGTTTGAATTGCAGGCATATTTTTAGATGCCATTAGTATAGAGATACTATTTAAAACTATGGGACTAGATAAATATATCCTTAAGGTACTATATAATTTATCATGTCTATTGTTAATTTTCTCTCTTAGATATAACATCAACCAAGAAGGAATATGCCTGTTTTGTTCCCCTTTGTGTTTTAGGAGTTTAGAACAGTGCCCAGTGTTAAAAAATATTTCTGAATTTTGTTGATTGAGGAAAGGTTATTATCTTGAGAGTCGAGAGGAGGGCAAAAGGAATATTAAAGATGTGAGGAGAGAGGACTTATGAAATGACGTTCTGACAAGTTGGGGAATTAACTAGGGAAGTGTCAAATTGCTAGAGAAAGCTAAGAATCTAGTATTTGTGATCATAATTTAACCCGAATCCTTTCAGTGTGGTTATCTCTTCTCCGGCCACATTCAGATACAGTATTAATGGAACCAAGTCAGCAAAGACCTCGGTTCAACTAAGGTAGGAGTTTGCAAGTGATAAAAAAAAAAAAAAAGGTTGGAGATTGGTCCTAAGGGATATCCCGAATGGACGTTCCAGGATATAGATGTGATTATATAGTCTTAAATTAATTGTTAAACCAACGATTGCTGAAAATATTTTTTAAAAAAAGGTTGAAGAGAGGGCAGTGAGATTAGTAATGATGCATGGAATCTTAACTACCTAGAGAACAATGAAACCCTCTGCCTAAGGAGTTGAGAGACAATAAAAAAAAGTAGTAGGATAAATAGACCGGGGATCCTGATAGATGATAAATTGTGTAAGTGTGGGGTTGGGTGGGGGTGGTTGGTATAGTTCATGAGCTGGAAAGCCAGAAATTATGGTCTTTCAGTGGAATGGTTGAAACTAATTCTGGGTGTGATATGATCATTGAAGTGTTGGTGTGAGGTCCAGGAAGGGATGATGGAAAACAAGGTCAATGAACTGGAACATTTACCCAGAGCTCAAATTCCAAATAATATATGATCATTACTAATAAAAATGCTGTGGTGCCCCATGATATTCAACAAAATGGTATAAAGCTTATTCCATATAGCTGATCAAACATGTGCACTTTCACATTTGGCCAGCTTGTACCCAAAGTACATCGTAATTACAAAGCAGAATGTTAGTGAGCTCCGTGTTTGCTGAGTCCCAAGACAAGATTCTCTTTTAAGACTCCAGAAAGGAGAAAATTAAACTCATTGTTCTATCGTAGTTAGAGCTTATGTCTAATTAAATTAAAGAACAGATTGAATAGTTTAACATATCTCATGTTCATATGGCATTGAAAATCCTTGGTTGGCAGCTGTGTAAATCAGCAGGAAATCAGGGGAAGGCAAAAGTGAGATGAATATTTAGAAGTGGAAATTAGAGGCAAACACCGTTTGCTGTTTATATGGCAATACCAATAACTGAGATATGATGATATTGAGTTATTAATATACTATCAAAACATAATAGTAATTAAAACATCATGAGTTTTAGTATCTACCTACTATAACTTTTATTTACCATCTTTTCAGTTTTAAGGAGCTAAACACATAACAGAGAAAAACATATATCTTGAGTTCATCCTTAAATTCCAAAAAATGTAAACAATCATTGTTATGATCACCATGAGCATAAAACATTCAAATACAGTTTGAGATAAGTAGCACAAAAATGACTTTGACGTTAAGCATCATAACTTACACACAGATGCATAGTTACATAATTCTCAGGAATTTAAAGTGAGCTGAACCTTCCATATTTTTCCATTTATCTTTTTTTTTTGGTTGAAAATTTTCATACATGCTCAGAAGCGGAAAGAATTATATAATGAACTCCCATGCACTCATAATCCAAATTTTATAATTGTCAAGATTTACTACATTTTTTAATTCTTTGCTTTTTTTTTTTTTACTGAAGTCTTTTATAAAAAAATGCCAAATATCTTATAATTTTGCCCCTACATATTTCACAATTATATAGCTTGGGTGGGATTCTAGTATTTTTAAATTTATTTAGTAGTTTTTTCAAAACTTTGCCATGTTTTGTCTATGAAAAAAGCTTATTTATGCTTCTCAATTTGCATCTAGCAAGAGTAGAATTAAAAAAATTTGAAAAACTAAAACAAAAATAAATGGAAAATTTTTAGGACAAAGATCAATTTGATAGGGCAGGTAATATGTCATTTTACTCATTAAACTTAATTGTATATTTACATGCAGTTGTAAGAACATACTATAGATTAGTTCTCTGTACTCTTGCCCAGTATTCCCCAATGATAACATTTTGCAAAACCATAAGATGATATCACAACCAAGGTATTGACATTGGTACAGCCAAGATACAGATCATTTTCATCACCCTAAAGATCCTTCATGTTGCCCTTTTATGGCTATCCTCCACTTCCCTCCTGTTCCCATCCCCTCCTTAACTTATGGTACCCACTAATTTGTTCTCCATATCTATAATTTTGTGATTTGAATAATGTTCTATCAGTGGAATCATACAGTATGTAATGTTTTGTAATTGCCTTTTACTAATCCAACATAATTCTCTGAAGATTTATCCATATTGTTAGGTTGATCAGTAGTCTATTCCTTTTTATTGCTAAGTAGAAGTCCATGGTGTGGATCTACCAGTTTGTTATTGTTCTGTTATTCACACACTGAAGGACATATGGCTCGTTTATAGTTCTGCTTTTGATGTCAAGTCTCAGAACTCTTTGCCTAGACTCAGATCCCTAGCCCTATGTTGAATCAGAGTGATGAGAGTGGACATCCTTGCCTAATTCCCAATCTTAGAGGAGGCATTCAGTCTTTCCCATTCAACATCTTGGTGTCTATAGGTTTTCATAGTTGTTCTTTATCAGGTTGAGGAAGTTACCTGCTATTCTTATTTTTCTGAGAACTTTTATCATGAATAGAGGTTGAATTTTGTCAGAGACTTTTTCTA
Organism: Phoca vitulina; assembly: GCF_004348235.1. Lineage (NCBI taxonomy): Eukaryota > Metazoa > Chordata > Mammalia > Carnivora > Phocidae > Phoca > Phoca vitulina. Next base: position 63,421,433 of record NW_022589708.1, on the reverse strand, counting down.
TATTGATTGATGTGATCATATGACTTTTATTCTTTAGTCTGCTAATATAGTGGATTACATTGATTGACTTTCTAATATTGAACCAGCCTTGCATCCCTGGAATAAACTCCATTTGGTCTTGATGTATACTTCTCTTTATATATTGCTAAAATTTATTTGCTAATATTTTGCTAAGGAATTTTGGGCCTATATCCATGATCTGTAGTTTTGTTTATTTCGGGGGATTTTTTTTTTTTTTTTTTTTGGTACTGTCTTTGCCTGGTTTTGGTATCAGTTTTACTGACTTCATAAAATGAATTAGAAAGTGTTCCTTTCTCTTCTATTTCCTGAGATTGTATGGAATTGGTGTTAACTTTTCTATAAACATTTGATAGACATTTCCATTGAAAGCACCTATGCCTAGAGATGTCCTTTTTGAGAGTTTTTAAATTATGAATTCAATTTCCTTAATAGTTATAGGGCTCACATTGGATCAACTGTGACACTTTGTGTTTTTCAAGGAAGTAGACAAGGAGTTTGTATAATTGATATGTGTAGAGTTGTTCATAGGATTCCCTTATTATTCTTAGGTGTCTGCAATGTCTGCAGTTAATATCCCATGATTGATCCCTGATATCGGTTTATGGAGTTTAGTTATTTTTTCAAAACATACAAATGTATGTTTTCTCTTTTTGTCCTTGTCAATCTTGATAGATGCTTGTCAATTTTATTGATCTTTACAACAAACCAGCTCTTTGCTTTATTAATTGTCTTCTTTGTATACTGTTGGGGATTTCGTTGGTTTATGCTCTTTCATGTATTATTTCCTTCTTTTTACTTGTTTTGGGTTTATTTCTTATTTTTTTCATATTCTTGAAGTCGGAGGTTAGTTTATTGATTTAAGGCTTTTCCTCTTTTCTCCTGTATTTAGTCCTATAAATTTATCTTTTGACACTTTAGTTATTACTCACCAATTTTTACATGTAGCATTTTCATTTTCATTCAGCTTAATGTATTTTTTGTTTCTTTGGGAATTCCTTTTGACCCATAGATTATGTAAAAGTGTGTTGTTTAGTTTCCAAGTGTTTGGGCATTTTTTTTGGTCTTTCTTCTTTTTTTTTTTTTTTATTATGTTATATTAATCACCATACATTACATCATTAGTTTTTGATGTAGTGTTCCATGATTCATTGCATATAACACCCAGTGCTCCATTCAATACGTGCCCTCTTTAATACCCATCACCAGGCTAACCCATCCCCCCACCCTTTTTGATCTTTCTGTTCTTGATTTCTAGTTTGATACCATTGTGGTAAAAAAATGCATTCTATGATTTCAAATACTTTAAGTGTGTTGAGAGGTTTTTTTGTTTTTGTTTTTGTTTTTTTTTATAGCCCAGGATATGGTCTATCTTATTGAATGTTTTAAGGACATGTGAAAAATTTTCTATTCCAATGTTAAATAGAATATTCTATAAGATGTCAGTTAAACTCTGGTGGTTTGATGTTCTTGTTCAGTTCCTCTATATCCTTACCGATTTTCTGTCCATTGTTCTAATCCGTTACTAAGAGAGGGGTGTTTCAGTACCCACCTGTAATTGTGGATCTATTTCTCCTTTAATTCTGTTTTCAGTTCTACTGTTTTTTGCAGTTTATTGTTTTGTGCATATACATTTAGGATTGTTACATCTTTTTGATGAACTGACTCTCTCATCATTATATCACATCTTTCTCTGTCTATGGTAATTTTCTTTGAAGTCTAATTTATCTGATATTAGTTATTCCTTTTTTTCCTTTGGTTAAAGTTGGCATGATACATCTTTTTTCATCCTTTTACTTTCAACCTCCCTATATTGTTATAGTTGAATTGGCCTTCTTATAGATGACATGTACATGGATTGTGTTTTTTAATACAGTGTGAAAATCTGTCTTTTATTGGTGTATAGAGACCATTTAGTGTATTGTAATTATTGATGTCTCAGGGCTTAGGTCTACCATTTTGTTTTTTGTTGTTGTTGTTGTTTTCTATTTGTTTCTTCACTGCTTTGTTTTTCTTTTTCTTCCTGTGGGTTACTTGAATATTTTCTAAGATTCCATTTCGATTTACCTAGTGTTTTTGAATGTGTCTTTTTTGTGATTGCTTTAGGTGTTATGGATGTAAATTGTCACAGGCTACAGTTATATTTTTACCAGTTTGAGTGAAGTATAGAAACTTTGCCTTCATTTATGTCCCTTTGCCTTCTCTTGTTTATTTCCTCTGTTTAGAATCACACAAACATTTTTACAAGTTTTGCTTTAACCATCAAACAATTTAGAACTCAAGAAGAGAAGGAAAGTCTTTTGCATTTACACATATTTTTGCTTACCATGTTCTTTTTTTCTTCCTGATATTGCAAAGTTTCTTTTATTATTTCCATTTTGTTTAAAGAACTTCCTTTAGTAATTCCTTTAGAAACATTTTGCTGGCAACAAATTCTCTCAGTTTTCTTTATCTCAGAGTATTTTGATTTCCCTTTCATTTCTGGAGGATATTTTCCACCAGGTATAGGATTCTGGGTTCACTGTCCTTTCTCAGCACTTGAAAAATATTGTGCCACTTCCTCCTGGCCTCCAAGTTTATTGAGAAATTTATTGTCATTTGAATTGTTTCCCGCATACATAAAATGCCATTTCTCTCTTGCTGCTTTCCAGATTTTTGTTTGCTTGCTTTTAGTTTTATGGAGTTTAATTATGATATATGTTAACATAGATTTCTTTGAGTTTATCCTGTTTGGGTTTACTCGGCCTCTTGACTCTGTAGGTTTATATCTCTTACCAAATTTGGTAATTCTTTTCTTCAAGAACTTTTCAGCCCTGCCCTCTTTCCCTCTTCCTTCTGGGACTCTAATGACATAAACATCAGATCTTTTTGTTGTTGTTGCCCCACGGGTCCCTGAGGCTCTTCCTTTCTGGTTTATTTTCTTTCTGTTGTTTAGATTGAGTTATTTCCCTTGTCCCACCTTCCAGTTGACTGATTTTTTTCTTCTGTCCTCCCAGTCTGTGTCAACAGCATCCACTGAGTTTTTTAAAATATCATTTATTATGTTTTTCATATAAATTTTCCATTTGATTCTTCTTTATATCTTCCCTTTCTTTGCTGGGACTTTATTTCTTTCCTGAGGCTTTCTAATTTTTAATTTGTTTCAAGCAGGTTTGGAACTGCTCATAGAAGTACCTTTATCATTCTTTCTTTAAATTCTTTGTCAGATAACTCTAACATCTCATCTCAGTATTAGTATCTATGGTTTTTTTAATTCATTTTGTGATCTTCTTGCGTCGTGGTATGAGGAGTGATTTTTTTATTAAACCTAGACCTTTATTTATTTTGTTATAATACCCTGGATTTTATTTAAACTTTCTGATATAGCTGGCTTTCTCTGAGAGCATCCCCACGGCTGGGGCTGGGCGGGGGCAGCAGGAAGAAATCCAGTTTCCCTACTTAGCCTCCACTGATACCCAAGTGGGACATCTCCTCATTACTTCAGAGTAGGGGTGGCATTTCCAGCTTCCTGCGTGATCTCCACTGATACAGCAGTGGGAGAGGCCTCATTACCACTGAGTGACAGTCCTGACTCTTCAGGAGGTCTCCTCTGCACCATCTTATCAGGTAGGAAGAGGGGCACCTCTTTACAGCCAAGTGGAGGTAGAAATCCAGTCTTTCCCTGACCCTCCCAGGGTGGGGGGACTTCATTACTGGCCAATGAGCATAAAAGTCCTAGCCCCCTACTTGGCCTCCTCTGACATTACCCAAACAGAGGTGTTGGAACAGCACTGTAAAGCCTGCTGAGGGTGCACATCTAAGCTCCTCACTTGGCCACTACTGGTGTAGAAAAGAGTGACCCACTGTTTTTCCTGTGTTCTCTGCCTGGAACAGAACAGTTATTGTCTAAAAGTTTTCTGTCTCACCAGCCTGTCCCTTTCCTAGTCCTTGGTCTACGGAGCATATGCTTTTATTGGAGTTCTTTTCATCTGTACCCTTCGGCATTCCCAGGTTATTGACTTCTTCAACTCAAAGTCTAGGATATATGAGGGGGAAAAAAAAAAATCCAGAGAACTTATCGCTGTGTGGCTCCTCACATCTTAAGGTCCCAGGCTGGTCTGCCTTCTTCTTCTACTCTTCAGAGTATTCTTGTGTTTGCTCTAGATATAATGTGCAGGGGTTTTAATTGTATCTGATGGAAGGAACAGGGAAATGTCTGTCTATTCCCTCTTCCTAAAATGTGATTTTAATACACAAAAATAATTCATAATAATATGTTTTATTTTGCACATACAGCAAACATTGTGTTGTAATTTTAGTTAACAAGATGCAGCAAAGCAATGAGAATTTTACAAAGATTCTTTTGGCAAATCCTCATTCTTTTAGAAAAAAATAGGGAGAACCATTTCCTCTAGTTGAATACGTGTCATCAAGCTTGCTAATATATTTCACTTAAAAAAGATAATCAGTGTAACCAAAGAATTTGACCAATTATAAGGGTATAAATTATACTAGTCATGAATTTATCCAAATTTTAAAATCTCTTACAATAAACAAGCAGGGTTTTTTTTATTTCTTATTCAGGTTATTTTGTTGCTTTACAGCTCTGATGGTTACCTGGTTTGGGACCAACTAATTCTTAGTAATCTTGACAATAAATATAATATTTTATGTCATTGGCCAGATTCAGTTATAAAGATGGCCAAAAGCATTGATGATAATTTTATAACCAGCTATTTATCACAGGTAAAGTCAAAATCATGAACTGTAAGAACAGGAATTGAAGTAAGGGTTTTCTTTGAATTTCTCAATAAAATATACCCAACAACCTTTTAGTTAGCATCCTAGTCTTTATTGATTTAAAAAATTAAACAATTCTATTTTTTTAAGTTTTTCTTTACCCTACTATAAATATATTCCTGAAATGTGATGGCCAAAAGACTATGACTTTTACATCTATCTTCTTTCCACTTAACTTATTTCCACTTAATTTTTAGACTATCTTCCAAGAAATATTAAATGTAGAGAAGTAAAACAGTTACCATACAATAATATGATCTTCCCTCTTTCTTAAAGCTGGGTTTCTTGGGAACTAAAGTATTTGCTTGCTCTCCAGCAGATGATATTTTTGGATACTTTTTATCCCTTTTCCACTGTCTTCAATTTTTTGTCTCTTGGTTTGGTATCTAACCTCGTTTTATCATAGTAGCCACTTAAGGCTCGGTTTTCTACTTTTTACAGTCGTTGACAAGTTGACAAGCTATTTCCAAATCACTGGATAACCAGAAGGTCACATCAACTGTTATTGTGTCCATTAGTACACATTTTTCAGTTCTGAGGAAGAGTTACAAAATGTTAGTTACATTAGTTAGGATTCTCCAGAGAAACAGACCCAAAAGCAAATATATAGATATATGTATAAGCGGAGATTTATTGTGAGAATTGGCTTGCATGATTATAGAGGCTGAGCTATGCGGCATACGCTGACTGCAAGCTGGAGAACCAGAAGAGCCAGGGGTATAATTCAGTCCGAGTCGGAAGGTCACTGATCAAAGTCCCAGAGTCCAAAGGTCCTCCAAGGTCAGAAGAAGATGGATGTCCCAGCTCAAGAAAAAAGGGAGGAAATCCGCCTTTTTTTTTTTTTTTTTTTTTGGTCTTTTTGTTCCCGTCCTGCCCTCAGTGGATTGGATGATTAATGCTCCTATTTGTGAGGGCGATCTCTTTACTCAGTCTACCGATTCACATGCTAATCTCTTCCAGAAACACCCTCACAGACACACTCAGAAATAACGTTTTACCAGCAATCCAGCAGTTAATTAATTAAATTAACTGGTCACATTAGGAAATTCAGTCAGATTGCAAATCTTCCTTTAAAGATATTTTAAACCATATCTTAAACAAAAATGTTGCAAATGATACCCAATTGATTCTGATAAAGTACCAATAGGAAATATAAAATCTATCACCTTATAATATCTAAAAAGATGGAACATTCATCTTTCCAGCTTGAGTTTAGATGAAAACCTGCCAAGAAAGAAGTCAATAATGAGACAATAGTGGAGCGGTGTTTTGAGGAGTCTTTTACTTTAGTTAATTAAAGAACCAGCAAAGAGATGGATTTCTGATTTTGTAATCCAAGTTTGGCAGCTCTAAACATGCCAACACAAGCACACAAGAGAAACAGTCTTTCTACTGCTGGTTATTTCTCAGTGAGTTTTTAAACTCCTTATATTTCCAATCCAATTTTGGATCATTTATATAATTCATTAAGAGGCCAGTTTATTTGCACTTTTCCAACTAGATTTACATTTTCCCCTTCAGTTCTTGACATTTTAGTGAATGTTGACTCTGAAGTCAGTCAATATTAGCAGTACTTTGCTCCAAACCAGATGCTAAAGCTTGCAGTGAGAGTGATATTCCTGAACCCTAATTTTCTTTAGTTTCTTATTCCTAAATAAAAAAAAAAAAAAAGGAGAGTGCTTTCTGAAGTGGGATTCTTTAGTTTAAAGAATAGCCTTGGGGCACCTGGGTGGGTCGGTAGGTTAATCATCTGCCTTTGGCTCAGGTCATGATCTTAGAGTCTTGGGATTGAGCCCCACGTCAGGATCCCTGTTCAGCAGGGAATCTGCTTCCTCTCTCGCTCTGCACACCCCCCCTCGTGCCCTCTCTCTTTCTCTCTCTCAAATAAATAAATAAAATCTTTGAAAAGAATAGCTTTGACAGTAGCCACTGAGAAGAAATCTGTGACCTGGCTAATGTGCTCTCCCCTGGGACTTGACTAATCGCATGGACTTTGCGCCCTGACTTGGCCTCCTCCTGTGGGCACATTGTCTGCAGGATCTTTTCTCAACACCGCCTTGACGCTTCTGTTTATTTTCTCATCGAGCTCATCCTTCCCACCACCAATTACATCCACACGGATGAATCACAAGCTTATAATTTTCTTTTGCTGGGTCCTTAAGGGCACCTTAGGAATTCTTCCACTCTACACCTGTACTCTCCATAGACTATAAATGGACTTTAGAATCTATAAATAATCCAGTCAACACTGAACACTGCCTTCAGGTGCTGGCAAGCTGCTGTTCACTAGGTGCTCACACTGAGCCTTCATGCTGTTTGCATCAGCAAATCTTTTCCTTTTAAGTTACTCAGTATATATTCTTTGTGCTATTTACTTTTGAGCTTCGAAAAAGAAAAGAAAAAGATTCCACCCACTACTCCTTTCAAAGAAACTCTAAATAATAACATTTTACTTAGTTAATGGAGCGATTGAGATAGCTATGTAGTCATAATGGGGATATTGTTTTTAATCAAGTCATTTGAGTAAGAACATTTGTTTATATATGCTTTATGTATGCTTTCTTAAAATTTCTATGACCCATAACAAAGTACTATTGTATGAAACATGGGAACTCTGTTTAATTTAACTTAATTGGAAAATCACACAAAATATGGAATTGTTGAATGGGAAAACATTATTGAGAATCAAAAGTCTTCTTCATTTTAAACTCCTTTATGGAGAGCCCCTAAATATTCCTGATTGAAAAACTTCTAATTGCTGGCAGAAACAGACCAAAATTTCTAAAGAAAAAGTGAAATGGGAAAACATAGGCATCATTCATGAAGTTGTCCTCCAACCACTTTCAACTTCACCAAATATTTGGTAGATATTTTATGGATAAAACCAAATTAGAGCAAATCATTAGTGATCAATTTATAACCCCTTTTAGAAAAAAGCAGCATAATACTATAGTGAAATAGGAGAAGTTGGTGCAGAAGCCGTCATGCCTCCTAATTTGAAGAAGGGCAAAAAAGGAGGGTACATTTTGAGAGAATAAATACAACCCTGGTGCAGTAGGAATGTAATTCCCGTACATGTCTGTAAAGAGAGTACCCTGAAAAACCTAATAACAAAGTCCAGAATTTAAGATTGAAATAGGCCATAATTATTTCCCAATCCAGATCATCATCCCAGGAAAATTTAAGTTACCTAAAATTTATATTGATGTTAAGGAGACTTTAGCATAACCGTAAAAGAATGTATCAGAATTTTAAATTTTCTTTTCATTTGTATTTTATTCTTTTTCTAACAGATATACTGATCTTTATTTAACAATTTGATTTTCCTGGGGCACCTGGGTGGCTCACTTGGTTGAGCGTCTGACTCTTGATTTCTGCTCAGGTCATGATCTCAGGGTCGTTGGATGGAGCCCCATGACAGGCTCCGTGTTCAGCGCTGAGTCTGCTTGAGATTCTCTCCCTCTCACTTTGCCCCTCACTCAGGTGCAGGCGCACAAGCACTCACTCAGGTGCAGGTGCACAAGCACCTGCTTGCACACTTTCTCTCTCTCAAATAAACAAATAAATTTAAATAAATAAATAAAATAAAAAATAATCTGACTTTCCTTGTAAGAATGTAAACAACAATTAAAAATAAATATAAAAATTGTATGTAAGTGGCTAAAAGAGGATTAGTAAAAGTTCAGTTTTATGTTGAATACATTTTCTTTTTAGTCACAAATGATATTTAACAAAGTGATAATTCACTAGCAGTATTTCAAAATTGCATCCACAAGGGAAACAATTACTGACATCTCTTTCCAGCACAGGGAATATGTTCTAAGATCTAGCGGTTATGTGAGTCTGTCTGGCCCCTGTACTCAGAGGGCAGGAAGAGCCCGAAGAAGTGGCAGGCCACTCCAGGCTTGCAGGGGGTAGTTTTAATAAACAAAGGGAACTTACCAACGAGACTTGTCTTAAGTGGCAGAAAGATGAATGGATCCCTGCACTCTCCCTCCAAATCTTAACAGTTTACAGAGAGGCCTTGGCTAGATTCAGTCACATCTACTGTGCTGGTGTTTTCATCACTGCGTCACTATCTCAATACTGTGTCCCTGGAGCAGCCTCCGGGAATGGGAAAGGCAAGTGGGTCCCACATTCCAAGGACAGGGGAGGGGGTGAGGAGCCTCCGAATGCCCGCGCCAATTGTCAGTCACATCCTTTCGATGACTTCTCCAATGGAATCTGAGTACTGAGGCAAAGACAGTACTGATTCCTCTCGTGGGAAGAATGGGCAACTTTAAGTTGTCAAAGAGCAATGATTTCTAAGGAAAAATAAATATCACAATCTTTGTCTAAATGTAAGAAACTCACACCTGGAAAATATGTATGTTAAGAACTGAACAGGGGCGCCTGGGTGGCTCAGTCGGTTAAGCATCGGACTCTTGGTTTCGGTTCAAGTCATGATCTCAGGGTCGTGAGATCAAGCCCTGCATTGGGCTCTGTGCTCATGGGGATTCTGCTTGAGACTCTCTCCCTCTCACTCTGCCCCTCCCCCCTGCTCACTCTCTCTCAAATAAAATAAATAAAATCTTAAAAAAAAAAAAAAAGGCCTGGACAAATACTTCGCAATACTTTACAGAGCCTGGAAAAATATGAAACTTATTTCCCAATTACATATTACATTTTTTATCTTATTTTACAGGAATGTCTATGTGATAAAAGATGTGTAGTATTGTCTAGGTATTAGAGGTAGAGTGCTGTTCTTCCAGTGAATGAGTACTATCCCTCGAAGGAATTACCCAAATGCTTTCTGCTTTAAAGTTTTTCCATTCCAGAAAATTTGGTTTCTAGGTGTATTACAATAAGAAACATGCAATAGTCATAAGGATAGTGTTCCAATCATGATTACTGTATAACCTATCACCCCAAAAACTTAGTAGCATAAAATAAAACCATTTTGTTATACCTAACAAGTTCTGTGAAACTGGAATTTGGACAGACTGGGCTAGGTGAATTTCTGCTCCTTGCTCTGTTAACTGAAGCCACTTATTGGAGCTCCACTGGTGGATGGGTTGGCTTGGAGAGTCTAAGACAATGCCACTCATGTTTCTGGGAATGGATGAATCATTGGGTTTAGTGGGAACTGTCAACATGGTCTCTCCACTATGGAATTCTCAGGGTATTTGGATTTCTTACATGACAGCTAGATTTCCCAGAGCAACCATCCCAAGACAACCAGGCAGAGCTGCGTCACTCCCACCACATTTTCTTGGTTACAGGTGAGTTGTTGGGCCAGCCCAGGTTTCAAGGGGAGGAGAATTAGCCTCCATATCTTCATGGGTAGCAGCAAGGTCATAATATGAGAGAATCTATAGAATGGGAGATAATGTTGTAATCATCATAGAACATGCATTCTGTAAAATACAATTTGGAAATTCATTTATTGTCCAAGGTCACTTAAGTAATAAGTAGCAAATCTGGTACATTAACGTAAGCCAAGCATGACTCCAAAGACTTTTCCATTAGAATTTTGTAATGAATCTGAGAGAAAGAGAGGAGAGGCAGAGAGAGAGAGAGAGAGATGGAGAGAGAATATCATATTTTGAAAGCTTATTTTAGGATACAAATTAGATTTTGAAAATACCAAATAGTTTAACAATTATCTCTTATTTAAGGATATTTCTTCTATGAATGTATCATTTGAATCAAAGATCCATTAAGATGGGGGACTTATTCTTCACTTTTACCTTTCTTTTTTTTTTTTTTTATAGCATAGTACTTGACCTAAAGTAGATGATCAAAAAGATTTGTTGGCATGAATGAGTGAATGAATGAATGTTGTGCACAAATGTTGGCAAAGGAAAGATAACTTGTATTTGGAAAAATAAAGGAACAGCTTAAGTATTTTCTAAGAACTATAAGCATTTTATGCTTCCTTTGAACTACCTATTGAAGCCTATTACCTATGAAACTATTTTTCCTACATTCTAGATTTAAAGGGCTTAAAGAGATACATTCCCTTCTCCTTCTTAAATACTAACTTTATGTTAAAAATTATTTGGATAGGGGCGCCTGGGTGGCTCAGTTGGTTAAGCGACTGCCTTCGGCTCAGGTCATGATCCTGGAGTCCCGGAATCGAGTCCCACATCGGGCTCCCTGCTCGGCAGGGAGTCTGCTTCTCCCTCTGACCCTCCTCCCTCTCATGCTCTCTGTCTCTCATTCTCTCTCTCGCAAATAAATAAAAAAACTTAAAAAAAAAATTATTTGGATAGAAAAATTAAACAAATAATTTGTGTGTAACAGTATGCTCATTATTTCACATATAACATTCAATTAAATAAAATGCCTATAGTAAATAATACTGCAATTAAAAGTATAAACAAATAATATACTATACCTTTGTATTTAAAACCTGAAAAACTGCCTGATTTTCAACCTTGACTTGTTCTTTAGGAAGCTACATTTTAAGGTGCATATAATTAAAATGTATATGACTAAGTCATATGTAGAAATGTGTTTATCCAACAGCTATACATTTTCTTAAAGTACAGTTCATTTTATTACATACTCTGTTAAATCTCCTCTCTCTTAAAACATTGGAAACGGATGAATAGTATTCGTTTCTAAACTCTGTCAGAATTTCCCAAGGCAGTAGAGAGGATTTTTCCATTGCTTAGGAATGAAACATTTGGTATAATTTGTTTGCTCAAAGGAAATGTTTCTATATGAGAAAACACAATGTTGCCATGGTGATACATCAAAAAAATCACTTTTAAAAAAATGCAGTGACTTAAAACCTCTTCTATTCTGTTTTTAAAAATAGTTCAGATTTTTAAAATAATATATGCAGAAATTTTAATTTTGAAATGTCTTTATAAGGAAACAGTTTAATAAATAAAAATCAATATTTGATTTGATTACATTTCAAACTTATGAAAAGAAAACTCATTGGATCTAAAGTCAGTCTCTTTATTTTCTTTTATTTCCTTTGTTAACATTGGAAAATATCTAGCAGAATGTGGGTAGTGTGAAGGGATCATCTTTTACTGGTCAGTGGAGAAACATCATAGGATACAGAAATACACTATAAAATCCATCCAATCCAGGTATTGGTGGCTTTCTCTTTAGGTTTGCTTGATCTAAAACGGGCATTATCTAGCAGACTACATTACTTTCCTAATCTCTTAGCTGGCGGGGTGAAAGGTGGCTAGCTATTCAGTGGGTGAATAAGTGGGTAGGAAATGGCATTTGTTATCTATCAGAACTCAAACCTGATTGTTCTAACATTTTCAAACACAGCACTTACCTAGTCAGCAAAAGAGGAAAAGGAAAAAACAATACATTCAAAAGCAAAAATTGCCCTCCACTTTGATTTCTTTGTGAGGACTGAGCCAGTCTGCAATAAAATCACTTTGTTGGCCTCTTGGACTTGAACGCCCCACTTGGTTCTTCTGGAGCTGGAGACCATCTTGTCTCAGGTCAGCTCTCATACGTTCAGCTGGCTTGTCTGGCTTTCAGTGATCCTGGCTCCCAGCTGCCTATCAGTTATTAGGTTAAGGCACACTGGGAGCCATAGCAGTTGGCTCCCCTAGATCTCACCAGAAGTTAGCATATCGCTGGGTGACAAAACTCATCAGTTCTCATTGATTTTCTGGGTCTCTGCTGGTGCAAAGTGATTACCTATGCAATCACCAGGCCTTATATTATCTATCTCCCAGGATCCAAAAGCAAATACACATTATCTTCTTGTTTTCAAAAGCTCTAGAATAACCTGAGTATTGGCACCAAGTCTTTTACCTTAAAACTGAATCTCTCAAAAAACAAATCTACTAAAGAATAACTACAGTCCCTCAACCTATAAACCTATCTTTCTTTACTGACTGGGAATTATTACATATTTACAGTAACTGGAAGAATAGAATAATATTTCATTGACATAAAGAAATTATTATGAGTCCTTTTTTCATACTGAAAATAGTTTCTCCTAAAAATTGTCTAAAAATCACACTTCTTTTAAAATAAGTGAAAACTCTGTTGAATTGCTATGTCGTACACCTGAAACTAATATTACACTGTGTGTTAGCTAACAAATTTAAACAAGAACTTTAAAAAATGATAGGTAAAATAAAAATAAATAAATAAAATACACGAATACTTATTTTAATGCTCTATTCTTTATGACAAAAGAATGAGTTATTGCTGCGGCGGCGGCTACTGCCGGTTCCCTCTAAAATGGTATTTGGCTTTTTTTTTTAAGTGAGAATTACCCCTTTATTGGTATAAAGTGGTATTTGAAATAGCAGTATAATAGGATGAACACCTCCCTTCCGGAAAGAGAGAAGAAATTAAGGAAATCATCTTCAACAATACCTGACACAAATTTGTATTTGAATCTTCCAGGCTTTATTAGTAACTCTGTGTTTCTCAGCGCAATTCCTCTGCTTGAAACCTGGGACTCTATCTTATTTATCTTCATGTTACCAGTGTTAGCAGAAGGATTTTCATAGAGGAGCTGCTCAATAAATATTTATTTGATAAATAATGTTGCTAAGTCATAGGAGTAAGTATTGATAAATGGACCTGGAGATCTTGATCCCAATTATGAGCTCGGGCAGAAGATGTCTCAGGATGAATTTATAGCTGCTAAGTGAGAGCTTTCCCAAAGACCACAGGCCAGAAAGAATGTTCAATCATTTTATTCTAATTTAATTAACAACAGAGAAATTTCCTTAGGATATAATATGAATGAATGCAGCAGACATTGTTGGTGCCTGACCGTGACCCTCAGGACTCACTCTTCCCTTACTTTCTAGGGCTTCCTAGGCAGGCACCTGCCATCAGCCTGGGGGCTTCCTCTGGCCAAGAGAGCCTGTGCCACCTCGTGACCCAGGTGCAGCACCGTCTGGAAGTGCCAGGAAGCTCATGCCTCTGGGAGCAGGCAATATGGAAGGGATTTGGTAGATAAATACCTCAGCATCCTTGCCCTTCTGGTATAATCACAGTCTCCCAATATTACCTAGCAGAATTGAAGCCCAGTTGTCCAACCTACTCATTGATTTCCTCCCCTTCTTTGTCTCATCTTCCTACTTCCCAATCGCTGTTTGAAGGATCACTACTCAAATAAATTAATTGCACTTGCATCTTAGTCTCAGACTCTGATGATGTTTGCTTGTTTGATCCTTCCAAACTGCTACTTTTTTGTTTGCTCCTTTGAATTCTAAATCCTTGTCCTTTTATTCAATATGCTTTTAGTGTCACTTGCCATGTACGATGAGTTCTTACGGACACTAAGATATTCTCTTAAGCCATTTTCAAACACATTTTCTATCTTTCATAAGGATTCATGAACTAATTATGTACAGCCAATTTCAATTGATTAAGTAATTCTTACTTGTTTTTAGCTAGAAGGACAATGAGGCTCTGAGCTCAACATAGCTTTTATGCCAAAAACGTCAATGCTTTACAGCATGAACACATGAAGTCACCTAATACCTATGTGACTCATAATACCTAGGATTCATAAGCTGTACTTTCTTAGTTCCATCATTTTTAGGAAAGCCAGATATACTGGGAGATTTGGGTGCTTTAGACACCAGAGAATTTTAAATCCTAGTGACAGCATTGAGACCATATGATTAACTTTTACAGGAGCCGTAGTGAACACAACACAGCTCACAACAAAACTGTCACAGGACAACTCCTGGCAGGTGCACTTCTAATTTCTCAGCATCCTCCAGCACCAAATAAAGTCACAGGTATTTTTCTAGCAATTTAAATCGCTACCTTCCCACTCTCCATCAAGATGTGAGTTTTATTATTTTCCTTGGAAAGGAAAGAAGAATCTTGGAATTATTTCTTCCTCTAGCTCAAGTGATGCTGTCATAATTATGCCCATATCGTTGATCTTTTCATGGGGCATCTATTCACAGAGAGGTTTCAAATATATGATTTCACGTAAACCAGTTAAATAGATCCAGAGGTATTATAGTTATTTTATTTTGGAGGTAGGAAAACTGGTACTCATAAAAGTTAAGTGTCTTGACTGATAGAACATGGAATCAGGAATAGCCCCAAATGTCCTTCCTCACATCCTTGGCTGGTTCCACTCGACCTTGGGTGGACTTGATAACACCTCTGACTCTGGGGAAAATGCTTGTTCATTGTTAATTCTGTATTATCAGAGAACCCCTGTATTGCCTGCAAAGAACAAACATTTTTAGGGGAAAGTGAATATCCCTAGGATCACATTCAGATCTCCAATGAAAAGGCAGTATTTTATTTCACTTCTTTGTGTTGAATCAAATTAAATTCTTAGATGAAAGTCTCGATCAAAAAGTCATTATGTAGAAATTTTTATGTAGAAAATTTTAAAAGCATAAATCTTGTGCAGATGATCAAATCTTAATGGAGCAAATGAAGTCACTGGGTTTTCTTTGTTAAAGCTAACATCTGGTAAATTTATAGCTCATTGTGCTGTAGTTTAATGGCAATAACAAAAACACTGTCATTGCATCAATAGTCAACCACCATAAGGAGTAAATGTTATTATCCAGAAAATAATCCCCTAAGAAAATGTATTTCTAACTGATTAGTAAAGCTGCATATGAAGACCCTACATAATAAAGCAACTTCGTTTCTTAGCAACAGGAGAATAAAACAGATTGAAATATGATGGGTTTGACAATGACAATGAATGGGAAATCAGTGTAACTGGAAAAAACTCAGCAGGAGAGAAGTTGATAGGTATAGAGGAAAGTTGCAGACTACTTTTAGATTTAAGATTTTAACCATAAATCCAGCACACAGAGGAGCATGAGACTTGTAGCAAAACAAAAATCTGGGGGTGCCTGAGTGTCTCAGTCCATTAAGCATCTCCCTTCGGGTCAGGTCATGATCTCAGAGTCCTGGCACCTAGCCCCATGTCACATTAGGCTCCCTGCTCAGTGGAGAGTCTGCTTCTTCCTCTCCCTCTGCCTCTCCCCCTTCTCGTGTGCTCTCTCTCTCTCAAATAAATAAATAAATAAAATCTTTAATAAAAAAAATCTGAAGGAAGCCAATTTGTTTTATAGGAGAAAGTGTTTCACTGCCTTTCATTATATTAGGAACTATTGCAATCTAACAACCAATGTGGCAAGGAAAGAGTGAAGGAATAAATCCCACTTACATCCTTTTAAAATGCTATCCTGGTGAACTAATCATAAAAGGGATCACATATTACAGATTAACTAGAATTTTAATATCTTAGGAGGGAATTTTCACTATAGATCGTGATATTTCAAGTGCTTTTTATTTTTTATTTTTTTATTTTTTTAAAGATTTTATTTATTTATTTGACAGAGAAAGACACAGCGAGAGAGGGAACACAAGCAGGGGGAGTGGGAGAGGGAGAAGCAAGCTTCCCGCGGAGCAGGGAGCCCGATGTGGGGCTCGATCCCAGGACCCTGGGATCATGACCTGAGCCGAAGGCAGACGCTTAACGACTGAGCCACCCAGGCGCCCCTCAAGTGCTTTTTATGTATTTTCTCAAAATTCATTTGAACTTCCAGTGGGATGGGGGAATTTTAATACATAATATAAAAATTTTATTCCATTTAATGAATACTGTTGATTAATAACAATTTACTGAGTGCTTACTGTGAACCAAGCTCTTTCTAATCAATTTTCATACTTCAGTGTATTTGATCTTTACACCACCACTAAAAGTGCCACTTATTTTCCTCGTTTTACTGAGGAAAGCAGACCCTTTGAGAAATTTGCCTGTGGTAGGCAGAATTCTATTAAGACCCCTAAGAATCCCACCCTGTTAGGTGCAAAATTCCCCTCACCTTACATAGAGGCAGAATCTGTGAATGAATATAGTCACTCCTGTGATTCAGTCACCAATTAGTAGATTTTGAGTGAATCAAAAGAAAGAGTATCTGGGTGGGCTCCATCTCATTAGATGAGTCCTTAAAAGGATCTGAAGGTAGAGAGATAGATAGGGAAGCATAAGAAAACCTATGGAGGGGGCCATGTGACAAAGACCCAAATGCCACCTTTAGGAAATGAGAGCAGACCCTGGTTGGCAGCTGGGACAGGGTCCCCTGGTTGGAAGACAACAGGGACCTCAGTCATACAACTGCCAGGAAGTGAATTCTACCCATTCTAGTCAACTTAGAAGAGGCCTGGAGCTTCAGTTGGAAATCACAGCCCGGGAAGACACCTTGCTTCCACCCTGGTGAGACCTTAAGAAGAGGACTCAGCTCACCAGTACCCAAAAAAAAAGGACAGCCAGAAATTGTGAGATAATAAATGGGTATTGTTTTGAACCATTACATTTATGATGATTTGGTAATGCAGCTGTAGAAGAACAATACAGTGCATAAAGCCCGATTGCCAGTGAGTGAGACCAAAACACAGGGCAGTCTGATCCTGATGGTCTCACTTTCAAACATTTTCCTATCAATTTCCATATAAATTAAGGCCTTTTGTTTGCAATCTATAGAAACTGACCTCTGGCTAACTGAAACAGAAGTTAAAGTAAAATAATTTCATTTCATATGATATACAGAAAATCTTACAGGATAAAAAAAAAAAAAAGAAAAGAAAAGTTAAAAAGCCAGGCTCAAGAACAAGACAGAAAGCAGTTTCCAGAATCCCAGCTGGAAGATCCAGTCTCTATAGGCAGCTGCTGTTGGAAATGGCTCTTCCCACTGCTTCAGGCCTGAAGCTCAAGATTGAGATTCCCCGGCGGGGAAAGCCTGATGGCACACCTAGGTTACAGGCCCACACCTGTGTTGGGTGGGGCTGAAAGTGGGATTGACAAAATTTCTAGAATCATAAGAAGTAATAATGCAGGATTACTTTTTCGTTTCTATTTTGTGAGAGGTGGGAGGTGTATTAGGGTTCTCCAGAGAAACAGAACCAATAGGATGTATATACAAAGAGATAGAGATTTCTTTAGGGAATTGGATCACATAATTGTAGGGCCTGGCAAATCCAAAATCTGTAGATTGGGCTGGCAGCCTGGAAACTCTGGCAAGAGTTGATGCAGTCTTGAGTCCAAGGTAGTGTAGAAGGCAGAATTCCTTCCTTTTTGGGAACACTCAGCTTTTTCCTCTTCAAGCCTTCAATAATTGGATGAGGCCCACCCACATTATGGAGAGTCAGCATCTACTGATTTAAATGTTCATCTCATCTAAAAAAAATAGCTTCAGGGACACCTGGGTGACTCAGTCGGTTAAGCATCTGCCTTTGGCTCAGGTCATGATCCCAAGGTCCTGGGTTCGATTCTCGAATCAGGCTCCCTGCTTATCGGGGAGCCTGCTTCTCCCTCTGCTTGCTGCTCTCCCTGCTTGTGCTCTTCCTCTTTAAGAAATAAATAAATAAAATCTTTTAAAAAAAAATAGCTTCAGAGCACCACATAGATTGGTGTTTGACCAAACAATAAGGAAACTGTAGCCAAGACAAGCTGACATATAAAATTAACCATCCCAGGGGGTCTTATAAGAGTTAGTGGAGGCTTCCAGTACTTCTGCTTGGACTTTTCTATATGATAGCCCTTTACTGTGGGCCAGGAACCACCAATGAAAGGTTTCTGAAAGTTACTGAGGACATCTTTCGATAATGACTGTCACAATATTATCAAAGTTTCCATTGAAAATTATGTAAATACAGTGAACATTTAGCTCCAGCTTTAGCAAATTTATATCAATAGGGAAAATGGATAACTTAATTGAATTTTCAGGCTGGATGTGGAAAATGTCATAGGCTTGATGAGACTTTTGTTTGAAAATTTCTTCTACCATATATCTATTTCACCAGTAATATTAATTGATTAAGCATCATGCATGAAAAAGCATTATAGATTAACTGTGTTTGATCAAAATACCCTGGAGACCCTGACTTTGATATAATTTCCAAATTATAGTGAAGAATTGAAACATGCTATCTTTGGGGAAAATGTATTATTTTAAATTCTTATGGACTTTAAATTCATTTGTTCATTGTTTTATTTAATAAACATTTTTGAATAATTTTCTTTAGAAAATTATGAAGTAGGGCCTGAGATCCCCTTAAATATCTTTGTGCTATGATTTTCCTTTCTTTCCAGAAGCAGGTATGGGACAAAACCATGACTCTCTAACTTGACTAAAGGGTTTCAGAATCTACTACATCTGCTTGGATTTAGGCTATGTATTTTTTAATGAGGGGAATCAAATCCTGACTGATGATTTTCTGCCAAAAGTCATTTTTGACAAAGACTCGTGCATGGTTATTTGCATTGGCATTCCTATAAATAAATCCAGGAACATTTGTCCATTAATGTTCCAAATAAAGGTAATGAAAGTTGTGTTTCAATGTTTTTGTGGGCCCTGAATGACACCTTAATCAAGACAATGACTCTTTGAGACATTTCTCCACCCTGGCATAGTTATGAATGGGTATCACCAAGGCTTGGCTACCGAGGGCTACCCTATTTTGTTGGTGCCCTCAGTTTCAGAGTGGGGACAATTTTTTCAAATTCAGGCACCCAAGGCAATCTGGATGGCTAGAGAATGCCCCATTATTCAGTGTGAATAACATCAGGCAATATACTGAGGGCACATAGAAAATAAAGCTTCTATTATCCCTCATTTTACTGTAATTTATAGATATAGTGAAATGTAGAATGAGCTCAAAAGTCAGAGTGCTTGGGTTGAAATCCTGGCTCTGCTGCTTAATAACAGTGTGACTCTGGTTGGCTTTCTTAACTTCTCTGTGTCTTGCTTTCTTTTCAAATTGTGGATAACAACAGCAGGTTTGCAGCAGGGACTACATGAAATAATACATGTAAAATGCATAGAACTAGACGATGCTAGTAATATTTTAGTAGCTGACATTTTGGGGAAAAAAATCCCGCAATTATAGAATTTTCCAATTTCCATGATATAAATTCTCCCACTTTGGCCAATTTCAAGCTGCCAATGTGGTATCACTGAACCTGGAGGTGGGGACATGTGCCAGTTGGCTCCTGGAAGACAGTATGGGTCAGCTTCAGCACACTACTGATTTGAACAATACCTAAACATAGTAGACATTGAAGGAAAGTAAGTTATTAGTATTCCTATTTATTGAAAATTTACAACTAAGTATGGTTTCATCCAAGAGGTAGCCACACCAGGCAGACCCTGAAACACTCTCCAAGGTCATGGCACCTGGCTTATGAAAGAAAGATGCATCTGTTCTGTAAAGCTTCAGTTAGTATTTTTCTTTTCCTTTTTTTAAAAAATTTTTTAAAGATTTTATTTATTTATTTGAGAGAGAGAAAGAGAGCACATGAGAGGGGGGAGGGTCAGAGGGAGAAGCAGACTCCCTGCTCAGCAGGGAGCCCGATGGGACTCCATCCGGGACTCCAGGATCATGACCTGAGCCAAAGGCAGATGCCTAATCAACTGAGCCACCGAGGCTTCCCTCTTTTTCTTTTTTTAAGATTTTATTTTTAAGTAATCTTTAAACCCAATGTGGGGCTCGTATTCACAACCCCAAGATCAAGAGTTACATGCTCTACCAACTAAGCCAGCTAGGTGCCCCCAGTTAGTATTTTTCTACTTGAGCTGCCGTTACAAAGGCGAGAGCAATCAATAGCAGAATCACAAACCCTTCAACCTGTCATGGCTAACCCATGGTTCTGACAATGCTCTAGCTTTCTGCTTGCATAGAAGCAACCATGCTGGGCAGAGGTCTTGTTTGTCTGTGTTTGTTTTTCAAATTATAGCTTGGGACTAGAGCAAATATCTTCAGAAACTACTCTGTTTAGTTGACCAAGTGCTCCATTTCTATTGACTGGGCTACATCCAGGCAGCTGCATGGAGAATGAAACCTTAATCTTTCTCATAGCAAAAAAAAAAAAAAAAATTGGAACAGAATCTGCCTGCAGTTGATGCTATTTTCCCAACTGGAGGAAAACCCTAATCTTAATCAATGTTACAAATAAATATTTATTTATTTGATTTTGGTTGCATTATTTTGTTTGATATTTTAAAAATATTTTTTTACTGAAAAAGGAGGTAGGATATTATTTTGTTTTTAAGTTATCCCAAAAGTGCAAAGTAAAGCCACACAATCTGGGGCAGCGTGATTCGATCACACAGAAGACTCTTCCCCACACTCACCATCTCTCTCACTCTAGGGCCAATTTGCATGGGGCCAACTGCATGATTCCTGAGCACCTGAATGCTGCAGTTGAAAGAGAATAGGCTTCTGAGTCAGAGAGGGCATTGTTCAAACCCTGAACCCACCATATACTGCTAATTGACTTTGGACAAATTACTTAGCCAATAAAATTTATTTATTCAACAAATATTTTCAAGCTCCATCTCCTAACCAAGCACAGTTAAAGCATGTTCCAGAATAAAATTTAGATATAAAGGATACAAAGTCCCCATCCTCATGGAGCTTACATTCAGGTGCATAAATACAAAAATTAGTGAAGATACTGAGTAGCAATAAGAACTGAGAGGAGAATTAAAGCAGAAGAAGAGGGATAAGAGAATTGTTTATGAGTTACTTTAGAAAAAAATAGTCAAGGAAGATTTCTCTAAGAAGGTGAGGCAGAGGGAGGAGAAAGTGCCAGGTCCCTGAGGTAGAATTATGTTGGTGTGTTCAACCATCAATAAGAAAGCCAATGTGGTTAAAGCAAACCTAGTGATGGAGACTGATAATAAGGACAAGATCATGGCAACATGTGTAGGCCAAGTCTGTTAGTGTTCTGTTGCTGTGTAACAAATCACCACAGACTTAGTTGCTTAAAACAACACAAACTTATTATGTTACAGTTTCCATAGATCAGGAGTCTAGGGGAAGCTTAACTATGTTCTCTGCTCTGGGTCTCCCAAGGGTGCAATAAAGGTATTGGCCCGGGTGCATTCTCATCTGGGGGCTCGACTGGCTGAGAATCCACTTCCAGGTTCATTCAGGTTGTTGGCAAAATTCATTATTTTGCAAGTGAATCGTTATTCCTCATTTTCTTGCTAGTTCTCAACTCCTAGAGGCTGCCCTCAGGTCCCTTCCTTTGGTCCCCTCAATAAGCAATTCACAAAATGGCTGTTTGTTTAGTTAAGGCCAAAGCCAGAATCTACCTTCAAGATGGGGCCAGTTCCTGTCTAATGGACTTTACCTGATTACATCAGTCAATTTAAGGTAATTTCCCTTTTGACTGACCAAAAATCAGCTGATCTGGGATCTTGCTTATACCTGCAAAATCCCTTCACTTTTGCCATGTTGAAAATATGGTGACCTCATCAGGAGTGATGACCCATCCGGTCATGCTCACAAGTCTTACCCACTCTCAAGAGGAGGGAATTACATAAACATCTACCACACCAAGGTACAGACCTTAGATTTTATATTACAGGGATGGAAGTCATGAAAATATTTTGAGCAGGAGGACAACATAATTAACTTTAATTTTTTAAAGACTTGCTGCTCTGTGAAGAATTTATTGTAGGGCTAGAAGAAGGGAGGCAGTGAAAACTTTAGGAATTTTATACAGTAGTATAAGAGATAGACGAGGACAGCTTGGAGTCGTGTGATAGTGATGAGAAGAAGTCATATTTTTTTATTTTGAAAAATGAAGATGGTAGTATCTGATGATGAATAAGATGTGCAATAAATAGTAATCATGTTGGAGGGTTGTTATGAAAATTAACTGAGATAATGTATGCATACAGCATTTAGTAGATACTAAACAAATGTTATTTATCTTTTATTTATAATATATAGAATTACAATTATTATTTAGAGGACATATTTTTTTTCTTAAAGAATCTCATAGCAAAGAGCCTTAGTACCTGAGAATTTAAATATTTACAGAATTTTTAAAAAGATTTATTTATTTATTTTAGAGAGAGAGAACATGAGAGGTGGGGAAGGACAGAGGGGATGGGAGAATTCTCAAGTAGACTCCCCACTGAGTGTGGACCCTGATGAGGGGCTTGATCCCAGGACTCTGAGATCACAACCTAAGCTGGAATCAAGAGCTAGCCACCCAACACTGACTGAGCCACCCAGGCACCCCTAGATATTTACAGCAACTTTTAGTTAGAGTAGTGAAAATCAG
The DNA here is from genome assembly GCF_004348235.1 of Phoca vitulina. Classification (NCBI taxonomy): domain Eukaryota; kingdom Metazoa; phylum Chordata; class Mammalia; order Carnivora; family Phocidae; genus Phoca; species Phoca vitulina. The sequence goes on along the minus strand of NW_022589708.1, from coordinate 63,398,575 downwards.
GATATAAAGAAAAGTTCATTTCTTTCCTTCTCACCCTGAAAATTCTGGGAACATGATTATTCCTTTTGCTTTATATGCAACCAAGAAAAGGGAGAGAGTGACATTTAGATGTAAGATTCAGCTGCATTTAATTGCACTTTTTGATTTAATCTGGATTGTATCCAGAAGCAATGTGTTATACCAGAGAAAAATAGCTCCTTTCACCTGTAAGAGACCTGAGAGAGAGGAAAAAAATTATGGCTTCAAATCTCAGTCTCTGGAGCACCACTAAAGTAAAAGAGTCTTTCAAAACAGCCATATCCATGAGTCTCCATGCTCCAGCCCAGAAGAGTATTTCAGAATCTCCATTATGTTTGTATACAAGAAATCAAAAGAAATGAGCCAGCTGTCTCCCTAGAGGATGGCTTAAGTTTAATGAATCTGTGGTTGTAAGAGCTTTGAGCTCCTGTGTTTTTAGAAGACATTGCCATATTATGAATGTAACATACACAGGACCCACTTTAACCTTTTAGAAACAAATATAATTATATAATTTATAAGGTAAGAATTATAGTTTCTCTTGCTGGTTCTTCACCAAAGAGATCTTAACATTCAGAAATCATAACTATTACTTGATGACTTTTAATGTCAACTGTGTACATGGAGATTATGTTACCAAAACTGCAACTGAAGAAAGGGAAGAGGTAGGCAATACTCGAGTGATTAGCTCCATTGCTAGTGTCCATGAGAATGACACCCCTGCTAGCTTCCTGACTAGAGATTCTCAACATTGTGTGCATATTAGAATTTTCTGGGTAGTTAAAAAAATTAACAAGGTCTGGATCTCACTCCAACAGACGATGATCTAATTAATCTGGGGAAGATCCTGGGCATAAGTATATATTAAAAAATAAATATGGTTGGCAAAATATTGCTTCCAAATATGCGAGGTCTCCAGAATCTGTCAATATATTATGGGATTGGGCAGATGAGATTAAGGCTGCCAACCCTGAGATGAAGAGATTATCTTGGGTTATCTGGCTATAAAATATTATCTGATTATAAAAGGCATTAAAATCAAAGAACACCTCCCAACTAGAGTCAGAGATGGGACAGAAGAAAAAAGGAGAAATTTGAAGTATAAGAGTGACACAAATAACAATTACTGGCTTGGAAGATGAGAGAAGGGGACCATGAGCCAGGGAATAGGAAGCTTCTAGAAGCTGGGGATTGCCCTCTGCTGACATCCAGCAAGGAAACAGGAACCTCAGTCCTACACCCAAAAAGAACTGAATTCTGCCAACAACTCAACTGAGCAAGGAAATAAATGCTCCCCTAGAATCTATAGAAAGGAAGACAGTCCTGCTGATGCCTTGATTTTAGCCCAGTGAGACCTTTGTCAGATTTCCAACCTATAGAACTGGACACTATTAAATTCATATTTAAATTCCTAACTTTCTGGTAATTTGTTTACAGCAGTAAAAGAAATAATCATAGAGTAATTCTATATATATTATACATAAAATAATATTTCAAAAAGAAATAATAATAGAATAAATTTCATATTTAGAATAGTTTTAAATTTACAGAAAAGTTACAAAGATAGTACAGAGAGTTACCTTACACCCCACACCAGTTACCCCTACTAACATATTAGTGTGGTACATTAGTCACATATAATGAACCAATATTGATACATTATTTTTTTTAAGATTTTATTTATTTATTTCAGAGAGAGAGAATGCAAAAGTGGGGGGAGAGGGAGAAGCAGACTCCCCGCTGAGCAGGGAGCCCTATGTGGGGCTAGATCCCAGGACCCGAGACCATGACCTGAGCCGAAGGCAGATGCTTAATCGACTGAGCCACCTGGGTGCCCCTTATTAACTAAAGATCATACTTTATCCAAATTTATTAGTTTTTACCTAATATTATTTTGCTGTTCCAGGATCCTATCCAAAATACCTCATTACATGTAATCATGTCTCTTTAGTTTCCTCAAGACTGTGACATTTTCTCAGACTTTCCTTGTCCTTGATGACCTGACAGTTTTCAGGAGTACTGGTCGGATTATTTTGTAGAACGTCCTTCAATTTGGACTTGTCTGATGTTTCTCTGGGGTTGTGGGGTTTTGAGAGGAAGACCACAAAGCTAAAATGCCATTCTCATAACATCACATCAAAGGTATTTTCTATCAGTAGGACTCATCAATAGTGATATTAAACTTTGATTATCTGGCATTTGACAGGTGTCTCCACTACAAAGTTACTTTTTAGATTCTTTTGTCAAAGTCTGCATTCCTTTCTGGGATTCTTGACCCTCTTTTTTTTTTTTTTTTTAATTTATATACATTAATGTTTATTCGTTGTATTGTAAAGTTGTTTGATATTTTTAGGGATTCTTAACTCTATATTTCTTTTTTGTTTGTTTTTATCATGCTTAGACAGTTAACATGAGATCTGCCCTCTTAAATGTTTAAGTGTATAATACAGTATTGACTATAAGTACAATATTGTACAGCGTATCTCTAAAACATATTTATCTTGCTTAACTAATGCTTTACACCCTCTGATTAATAACTACCCCCGCACCCTGTTCCCAGACCCTGGCAACCACCGACTCCACTCTTTGAGTCTATGAATTTGGCTGTTTTAGGTACCTCATATAAGTGGAATTAGTAGTATTTGCCTTTCTGTGACTGGCTTTTTTCAATTACAATAATGTTCGCAAGGTTCATCTATGCTATTGCATCTTGCAGGGTATGCTACAAATATCATTTTCTTTGTGTGCCATGATATGAAAACTTTTGGAAAAAACTTAGAGAACAAAATTTGGAAGCTTTCCTTGAATGCCTGTTCTCTGCCAGGGCATGGCAGGTGGCCCGGTTGTTTAACGTGATGGGAAATAATGCAAGTTTTCTCATTTCTGCCACTGATTCACTGTAGTTTTGAGTAGGTGACTTAAACATTGTGTCTGTACATAAGATGGCAAGAATGGATGATCGCTGAGATTCTAGTGTTCTTTGAGTTTGTCAACAGTTAATAATGAATGCAAGAACACATTTAAAATTGAGATATGAGACTAGATTTCAACAAACTTACCTGTATGGAATATTTTGTGTAAAGTGGCTTCCTTTGGATTTATGAATCTCTCCCAAATGATGCTTTTGATGTCATGGCTTTAGCATTTATTTGTCTAATTAAAGCGAATGTCGACAGACTTATTTCAGACCACATCTCACCATACAATGTGTTCAGCAGCAGCAAAATCTCGCTGAAAGTCAATTTGAAAGAGAAGGCAAATTGAATACTTTAAATGAGAGTTGCTGAAGTAGAGATGAGTAATTAAAGGCAATGTAAGAATGAGTTAAGTAGATTTATTTTTAAAAGAAAGCAAGCTGGAATGTTCTGCCAATGCTTTTAATCAATTTCTATTGAATGGCTCAGTCCATTTAATGAAAAAAAAAAGAGAACATCTCATCTCATGAAGATGATTAGGATGTTTTATTACCAGTCCTTAGATTGTAGCCAGTTCAATCATCTTCAGACATGAATTCAACCAAAAAACCCTTGAGAATATGCTCAGCATTTATCATACACTTCAAAAGCCCTAGGAGAAAATGGGAAAAGGTGCAATGAGAAAGTTTAGGAGAGATTCATAGTACTTCTCATGCATCAGTCTTGCCAAGAGCTCCTAAATGTTCTAAATGCATTTCTATCTATGGAATAATTTTATTCTCAATGGGATAAATCCCGAAAATTAATAAGACTATCTCTTGCAAGTGAGCCAATAACAGAGAGGCATTGACTATTTGAGCAAAATTATGTTAATTCCAAATTTATTTTTCTCACTACAGTGTTTTCTGAAATGTGGGACGCGCATCACTGACTACAAGATAATTCTAGGTGGTACATAGACAGCTTTAAATAGCATTAAATCACATAGTGAGAAAGATACTAAGTGTTTGGTACTTTTCCAATCCTTACTCATTAGGTCAATAGACAGTCTTAATTTGATGCTAGTTTCTTTCTCCTACTTTAATGCTATTCTGAAGAGACATTACATGTACATTGTTTATAAAGTGAGACTTCAATTAAAAACTCCTAATTCACCATTGTCCCCCTACCCATCTTCCCTCCCTGGAGAAAAAGCATTATTATTAGTTTTATTTATATTTGCCTATTATCTATTCATTCAAATATAAATCATTTTTTCTTATCTAAATAGTGTTAATATCATATGTACTTCTGTGTTTTGCGGGTTGTTTTAAATGCTATTCATGGGTTTAAACACCTGTTAATATTCCTTTTTAACAGAAAGATTTCAATGTTTCACCAGTTAATAGAATCAAGCTGAAATTTAATAACAAATATACTCCCATTGTATTAAGAAGTTATCTATTTATGGCAAGGAAGGATGAGGTGATATGATGCTTCCTCTTCAAATATATTCAATTTTTAAGCTTGAACTAATTGAAAGAGAAAAAAAAGCCCTTAGGGAACTTTCAATAAGTAGGGCTCTAGCATCACGGAAAGAATCATTAAAGAATATAATCCACATTCATTACGAATGAAAAAAAAGGAACTGAGTAGAAGGAAGACACAGATGATAAAAGCAAGAAATATATATAAGACATATCTTTGTAAATCTAGTAACTATGGACTGTAGATACTAATGTGGAATTTGAGAAGAGCATAAAGGAGTAGTTAAAACATGCTAAGTTACTTATCTTCTGGAGACGAGAATATAAACACTGGAAGTTTATATTTAAAGTTTTTTTAAATTGATATTTAATAGCAAAAAAAAACTGTATATAAAGTTTTTGATAAGGTTTTTAAAGCTAATATCTTATAAGGTTTAAAAACTTTTATAAAGTGTCTTTTAAAATTAATACTTAATAGCAAACAAGCTGTAACTTCAGACCACAAACCAGCCAAGGCATGGGGAAGGCATATGGAACAAAGAGACTTTATTAATCCAACAGAATGCAAGAAGGAAGAAAAAAAATAAAGAGGAAAAAAAAAGGCCCAGGATACAGAAGCTACCAGATAGACACAGGCCACTGAATTGTGTTCTTCTAACAATTGTCGTCGTTTTAAAATATCGCTGCAAATTCTTTGACATTCTCTTATTGAGTGTTGTCTATATTCCTTCTCCTTGAACCTGGGCAGGACTAGAACTGCTTTGACCAGTGAATTATGGCAGAAATGACCCTACATGAGGCCTTTACCTGAGTCTCTTCAATTGCTCCCTCTGTAGACACAGCCGCTTGACAACTGAGTCTTCATACGGTGAGAACCCCAATCAACAAAGAAAAATCACGTGTAGCCCCTCTGATCGACAGTCCTGGCTAAATCCAGTCTTCTAGTCATCTCCGTTGGTAGAGACATGGGGAAAAACACATTCTGGATGAGTCCAGCTCCCAGCCATTTGAAACACTCCAGTCATGCAGGTCATCCCAGCCAAGGCCCGAGATTTAATTTAGGAACAGAGAGAAGCCATAATCCTAATCTCACAGAATCGATAGGCATAATAATTTTTATTTTATGTCAAAAGTTTTGGGGTAGTTTGTTACACAGTAATAATAAATGACACAACAAAATAGTTAAGACCATTTCTGAGCTTTATTTAAATGGATATAATCTATGTATTTTCTGTATTTGGCTTCTGTCTCCCAACATGGCATATTTAAGATTCAGCCATTTTGTTGTGAGTAGCTATCGTTCATTTATTTTCACTGCTGTACAGTGTTCTAAGACTATGCCAAAATTTATTTATGAATTCTGCTTTTGATGGTTTGTTTCCAGTTTAGGGGCTGCTCAGAACAATGCTGCTTCTTAAATATGAACATTCTTACACATTATTCCTGGTGCACATATGCACAATTTAATACCTAGGACAGGAATGCATAATTTCAAGTTGGTTGCCAAAGTTGTTGTGGTAATTTAAATTTTTAAAAAAGTGTTTAAAAATCTTGTTTCTTCACAAACTTTAGTATTATCAGACTTTAAATTTTTTTTTGACTTGATGGGAATAATGGTGTCACTGTGTTAATCTGCATTTTCGTGAGCAACTGTCCATGTGTTTACTGGTCGTTTGGATTTCCTCTTTTGTAGAGTGTATACTCTTATACTACATTGCCTTTGTTTTCTTTTGGTTTGGGTTTTTTGAAAAGATTTTATTTATTTATTTATTTGACACAGAGAGCGAGCGCACAAGCAGGGGGAATGGGAGAAGGATCTCCTCTGCTGATCAAGGAGCCCAATGTGGGGCTACATTGCCTTTTTATATTAATTTTGAAGTGGCATTTCATGGACTTTTTAGATATTGATCCTCATCAGTTGTATATGTTTCATATATCTTCTCTCAGTCTTTGGCTTGTAATTTCACTTTCTTCATTATGTCTTTTGAGTAATAGAAATTCTTAATTTTAGTGTAGTAAAATTATCAATTTTTCCTTTTTCCAGACAATTTCAGAGGTAAATATTGTCAAGCTTTGAAGGAACACTTTCTGTTCTTCACAAACTGCTTTCAAGTATTAATAAAAAATTAGGGGGAACTCAACCTAATTCATTTTATAAAACATGAAGCATGTATGCTTATTTTATGAAGTATATGAAGCATTAAGGTGATAAGAAAATTTAATAAGGACAATGTAAGAAGAGAAAACCATAGTCAAATCTAACTTATAAACAAAAACACAACTATATTAGCTAAATTCTAGAAAGTAAAATACAATAGCGTATTAGAAATATGCATCATAACTGAGTAGATTTATCCTAGCAATATAAGGATAGCTCACTATAAAAAGAAAAGAAATCAATGTAATTCACTATAAGAACAAACGAAAACAGTGTTACGGACTGAATGCTTGTGTTCCCCTAAAATTCGTACATTGAATTCCTCACAATGTGGTGGTATTAGGAGGTGGAGCCTTTGAGAGATAATTAGGTCCTGAGGCTAGAGCACCCATAAATGGAACTAGTGTCTATAAAGACACCAGAGCGTGCTTTCTCGCTTTCTCTGCTCCACTCTGCTCTTCTCCATGGGATGATACAAGAGAAGATGACTCATCTGAGAACCAGGAAATGAACTCTCACCAGACACTAGATCTGCCTGCACTTTGACCATGGACTTCCCAGTCTCCAGAAATGTGAGAAATAAGTAGTTGTTGGTAAGCCACCCAGCCTATGATCTATTTGTTATAGCAGCCTGAACTAAGACAGAGAAAACTGTGTGAATACATGAAAACGTGTACCAGTTGTATCTGAAGAAATTCTGCATTTTCCCACAATAACTAACTCTTATTGAATTAGGACTAGAAAACCTTCTCAACCTAGTAAAGGATATCATAAAATATTTGCAACAAACTGCACACACACACAAAAAAAAACCCTGTGGTTTACAACAACCTGCATATCAATGAAATGTTAAAATTGTAACATTTGAGTCAAGATCAAGAGAGGCTTTAGGTAAGGCAAAGACAAAATACAACCACCACAAAAAGCAAAGACCAAAAAATTACTACTACCATTATAAAATAAAAAGTAAAATAAAAGAAAGGAAGTACTTATGCCACCAAGTCATTATTATCATGATTACTAATAGCTATGAAGGTCCATTTGAAAAAGCCAAGAAAAGTTTTATAACCAAGTAGAACTAATAAGAGATTGAGGTAGTCTTGCAGGTTACAAGGTTAACATTTTCTTCAAATTTTAAGGGCATTTCCTTAAAACAGCAATAATAAAATAGAAAATATATAGTAAACCAATATCTCAATTATAAGCACATTATCTAACATAAGTTGTGGGAGAATATTTTGGAATTTAAAAAGTCATTATTTAAGGGCGCCTGGGTGGCTCAGTTGGTTAAGTGACTGCCTTCGGCTCAGGTCATGATCCTGGAGTCCCGGGATCGAGTCCCACATCGGGCTCCCTGCTCGGCAGGGAGTCTGCTTCTCCCTCTGACCCTCTCATGCTCTCTCTGTCTCATTCTCTCTCTCAAATAAATAAATAAAATCTTTAAAAAAAAAAAAAAAGTCAGGGGCGCCTGGGTGGCTCAGATGGTTAAGCGTCTGCCTTCGGCTCAGGTCATGATCCCGGGGTCCTGGGATCGAGCCCCGCATCGGGCTCCTGCCTCGGCGGGGAGCCTGCTTCTCCCTCTCCCTCTGCCTCTCTCCCTGCTCATGCTCTCTCTCTGTGTGTATCTCTGTGTCTCAAATGAATAAATAAAATCTTTAAAAAAAAAAAAAAAAAAAAGTCATTATTTAAGGACATAAAATAAGGCCATCTTTTCTTGCCTAGATGGTTGCACTCATTTTAGAGCTGATTTCTTTCCTTCTGCAATGTATTCTCCTCTCCAGCAGCAAGAGAGATCCTTTTACAACACAAGGTATATCCATTCAAAACTCACCAGTGTCTTCTTTCTCATTTAGAATAAACCCAGAGTGCATAATAGAGTTCCACAAGGTCCCAGACCTCACTCACACTGTCCTTGGTCCTACACTACCCTTCATTCACCCTTCATTCAGATCCAGTCCTTTGGCTCTTTCTTGAACTTACAAGGTGAATTTACACTCTTAGAGTCTTGACACTTGTGATTCCCTCTACTTGAAATGCCTTGACCCAAAAAACTCCTGACTTCTTGGGTTTCTGTTCAAATGTCCCATTATCATTACTCTCCTACATAAAATAGTGCTCTCTTCTGCCCTGGCATACTTGAGCCCCTTTATTCTGCTTTGTATTTTTTTTAAGACTTTATTTATTTGTCAGAGAGGGAGAGAGAGAGGGCACAAGTAGGCTCCCCCCTGAGCAAGGAGACGACGTGGGACTCGACCCCAGCACTCTTTGGGATCATGACTGGAGCTGAAGGCAGACGCTTAACCAACTGAGCCACCCGGGCATCCCTCTGCTTTGTATTTCTCCATAACAGTTTGCCATCTGATGTTATAGATATTTACTTGTTCATATGTTTGTTAACAGTTTCATCCCTTTAGATAACTTCAGGACAGTGACTGTCTTTTTTTTCTTCACCACTGAATTCCATCCCAATACATAGATGAATTTGTGGACGAGAAACTGCAGTAATATTTTTTTAAGTGTTGCTTCTTACCAAAATAATCTATATACTTAATGAAACCTTAGAATAAACATTTTCAGGCTATATCATCAAAGCAGGGAAATTAGTTCTAAAGAATAAAGTAAAATAAAGGCATAAAGGTGTGTTTGGAAAAAAAAAAAAGGAATAGACTTGCCCACAAATGTGTTAGTATATAGTTATAATAGCTAATACGGTATTTTATCAGTGCAGTTTTAATTAAAAATGGAAAAGATTAGAGAACCCAGAAACAGCTGCCAGCATATGAGGGACTAGATATAAAATAGAACATTTTAATCATTAGAGAGGGTGAGCCATCTAATATATGTTGCTGAGTTGTCTGGCTTTCCTTTAAAAATATAAATAGAACCTTATTTCACACCAAAAATAAGAAAACTCATACTGGATCAAAGACCTAAATGTGAAAATAAATTTTAAATTGTTGGAATAAAGTAAAGGATATATTTACCATCTTGGAGGAGAGACAGATTCCTTCAACAAGAATCCAAAAAATGCAAGTCACAAGGGAAAAACAGGTAATTTTGATATCAAAATATATACAGTCCTTTTGCCAAAAATATAAAGGCACAAACCAAGCAAAAAGACAAGTCACATTCTGGGAAAAGGTATTTGCAATTTGTAGTAGAGATAAGAATCAATTAAATCAAGAAAAAAACAGGGACTCCTGCATGGCTCAGTCGTTAAGCGTCTGCCTTCGGCTCAGGTCATGATCCCAGGGTCCTGGGATCGAGCCCCGCATCGGGCTCCCTGCTCAGCGGGAAGCCTGCTTCTCCCTCTCCCACTCCCCCTGCTTGTGTTCCCTCTCTCGCTGGGTCTCTCTCTGTCAAATAAATAAATAAAAAATCTTAAAAAAAAATCAAGGAAAAACATGATCCAATAGAAAAATAGTCAAACGGATTTGAAAAAAGCAATTCAGAAAAAAAGGAAACCTAATGGCTAATATGTATATGAAAAGATATTTGTATCACGAGTAATTGAAGAAATAAAAATCTATAAAACAGTAAAATGCCATCACATAATAATTAGACAGGCATGCAAAAAATACATATAGTTTTAAAACTTCGGTAACTACATTTTCGTAAAGTTTTGGAAAAAGGCAATCTAAGGCATTGCATGTGGGAGGTAATCAGGTACAACCACTATGGAACAATGTGTCGATGTTGAATATTTTTGAAAACGACCGCCCATGTGTAACAGAAGACATTTATGGATCTATTCATCTCAGCAGTTCTTGAAATAAGAAAACAAATGAAAACTAGTTGTGCGGACACCTGGGGGAATGGACACAATGAAAAACCTGTGTTGATGTGTATCAATCTGAATGTCTTCAAGGGCACATGTTACATCCACACGTGGGTTGCTTTTGAATAATGGGAAGGAGCCCAGACTGAGAGGACAATAGTAACATCCACTCTATCTATACAGTGTTCTCATCTCTTTCACAGGAAAATATGCAGCCAGATTACAAAATGCAAATGTCAATAATGCTAAAGAGTGGTATATATACGGGACACCTGGGTGGCTCAGTTGGTTAAGCGTCTGCCTTCTGCTGGGGCCATGATCCCAGGGTTCTGGGTTCAAGTACCGCATCGGGCTCCTTGCTCAGCGTGAGCCTGCTTCTTCCTCTGCCTGCCGCTCTCCCTGCTTGTGCATGCTCTCTCTCTGACAAATAAAATCTTTAAAAAGAAAAAAAAAAAAGAGGGGCGCCTGGGTGGCTCAGTTGTTAAGCATCTGCCTTTGGCCCAGGTCATGATCCCAGGGTCCTGGGATCAAGTCCCACAACCGGCTCCCTGCTCCGTAGGAGGCCTGCTTCTCCCTCTCCCACTCCCCCTGCTTGTGTTCCTGCTCTCGCTCTCTCTGTCAAATTAAAAAAAATCTTTTAAGAAAAAAAAAGAGTGGTATATATATGTGTGTGTGTATATATATATATATACACACACACATATATATATATACACACTCAGACATAGATATACATTTCAAGAAGAGCAGAATGCAGATGTGCTACCCAGAAGTGGCATTCTATTCCTCATATGTCTGATGGTTTGAATGCATTAACATATGAGTAGGGTTTTTTCCCCTGGATTAATTTATATCTGATATCTGATTTGATATAGCCATATACATGAACTTGGTCTTTCAGTTAGCCCTCTTTTCTATTAATGGAGCATATTACTGCCTCTGTAAAATGACAGAATGTATTGTGTTCACTGATTCACAACTGAGCTACAAATTACCTTGAAAGAATGAAAGACCATATACAAATCTCTTGTCATTATTGCAGCTGAACACCTAACTGTTCACTCACAGCTGAAAACATGATGTGATGGCATCTGCATCACATACAAACTAGTATTGGGTTTGGTTATTTTGTTAATTGTTTTGTAAATAAAACTGCCAACTGTCCATACTCATTTTGGTATAATTTGTGAATCTAGAACTGCAATTCCCAAACCTTTTTTTTTTTTTTGTCACATGACAAATCCAACCAACGCATGATGAATTTTCTCTCCAAGTAGGACATATATTGGCATTTTTGTTGCTGTTGTCTCAGTGATTCCTTGATGAGAGGACTCAATTAATTAAAACATGTTTAATAAGCACTACATGACATGCACTGTACTAGGTTCTGGGAATATAATGATGAACAGAATTCAGAACCTGCCCTGAAGGAGTTAATAATAGCCAGGTTATGGTTACCATAATGTCTATTCAACTACCTTCTGAGAAGAAAACAATACAGTTAGTCTAAAACATTATATACCTTTTCTTTTCTGAAACTGTGCCCCAGGCATTTCATTAAAGGTTAAAGAGAACTTGAGCAAATATTAACTAAGTCACTAAAACGATGATGTGATAAAAATCAATATACACAAATTGCTCTGAAATTGTATATTAAATTAGGTTACATAGAATAAGTTTTCAAAGGGATTAAATGTAAGCATAAGATGAGCAGATAATGTCCCTATGCAGAAACAAACCGAGACTTCTAGAGGCACTTAAGGATTGAAGTTTCCTTAAAAAATGTCAGGAGGGTCGTTATCCCTAGTGGCTGGCAGACAGTTCTGAGGTATCTCCTGATTCTGAAAGAGAAACTTAATCCTGATTATGCAGAGTCCAATGAAGACATCATCTCTACAGACATTTCCAGCCATTCTGTGCCCAAATCGAAAGACAGCGTCCCAAGACGTTTAGTACATCTACAAACTGTGGCCCAGAACTGAGAAAGAGGGAAAAAAAAAAAAAAAGTAACTCAACTTTAGTCAAAGGCAGGAATATCACTAAAACCCTATATTGTAATGTTTGTTAAAAGGGTTGACTTAGCTTGTTTATCATGCTTGAATTCAAACAAATTTGATTTGAAAGAGTCATTATGATTTCTCTTCTTTCTAGTAAGGGTTTCTTTTAATCAAATTTGAATAAATTTAGTCTGAAATAGGCAGGGTTTTTATTCTTTCCACCACGGTATTCTTTCCATAATCTACTTGAGTGTGTTCAAATGTATTTTATCATTTATTAACAAAATACACATTTTAATATTTCATTGACAAGTGAAAGTACATTTTGAAGACATAAAATGACGCAAGGCAATAAAAGATATCTGATAGGAACCATAAGTGACTATTAAGTTTAAATTTTCAAAAATGTATTTTTAATTTCAAAGCTGTCTTAATTACAATCAGGTAAAGGCACATCTTTGGCAGTCTCTATGAATTGGCTGCACTGACGAAGACAAATATATCACCTAAAATATAAGCTTCCTAAAAGCAAACATGGCTTCGCTTCTCTGCATACTGACGATTTAACAGACCAGATAGCTAGGAGTAAAACTGATAATTTGCTCCTTTAAGTTACGTGAGGTTGACTGTGTTAACATGATGCTCCTTTGCATCATAGCTTCAGATGTAACTTTAAGCAATTAAAGAAGGAAGAAAAAAATGTGAGTTAGGAGTTTAGCTGCACCAAGGAGTTTGAACTAAGCAGAGGGCCACTGAGTCAGCAATCAGAAAAGCACGTCATTGTTAATATATTATAGCATTTCCATACACAGTCCATTTTAGCAATTGTTAAATTATTGACCGTCTTTACGGCTGAGCTGCATCATGATAACACCTACTGAGCACAAAGAGGCAGATGGATTAATTATTTTAATCTACTACTTTCAGATGAATATGTTTGATGTGTGCAGGCTGAAAATATGTATTTTATAATTAGTATCACAAGTTCTCAGTTATATAGGGGGAATTTGTTCAATATGTATCCATTTTTTTCGTAAGATTTTTCTCTATCTTGCTTTGGATTTTAGACTTAGAACGTGTCAACTGCTTATCAAGTTATCAACTGGAAGTTACTGAAATCAGAGTGGTTGATGGAATATTAAATATATATGAGGGCCTTAACTTCTCTGCTGTAAATAGTGAACAATATATTGGGTATATATGATTAAAATTATTGAATAAGATGAGATTTTAATTTTTCTTGTGAATTGAAATAGTAACATTAACTTGATCTTTTTACTACAGATAACTGACGTATTTCATTGGTATTGATAATTGATTTTTATGTACTCTGTATGATACATTTTATATGCTAGTATTTTGTTAAGGCTTTTTACAAGTATTTCATGAGATATGTTGATTTGTAGTTTTCTTTTCTTGTAATGTCTTTAATCTGGTTTTGGTATTAAAATATTGGCCTCATTGAATGGGTTAGGAAATATTCCCTCTTCTATTTTCTGGAACACATTGCACAGAATTCCCATAGTTTCTTCTTTAAATTATTGGGAGAATTCGCCAGTGACACCAGCTTGGGTTGGTGGTTTCTTTTTTGTAAGATTATTATTAATCAATGGATCTCATAAATACAAGCATCCTCAGGTGATCTATTTCTCCTGGGCATGAATTTTTGTAGTTTGTGTTTTCAAGGACATGGTCCATTTTGTATAAATTATCAATTTATCTGTCATAGCATTGTTCATAAAACTCCTTTATTATTATCCCTTTAATGTCTAAGGAGTCAGTATTGATGACTCTTCTTTCATTTCAAAATTAGTATTTATGTCTTCTCTTGTTTTTCTTGATTAGTCTGACTAGAAGTTTATCAATTTTATTAATATTTCACCTATTTACTGTTTATTTTTTTATTGATTGTCTGCTTTAAATTTCATTGATTTATACTCTAATTTTTTTTTCCTTTTGCTTTTGAATGAAATTGTTCTTCTTTTTCTGGTATCTAGGTGGAAACTTAGATTATTGATTTAAGATCTTTCTTATTTTCTAATATATACATTTAATGCTATAAGTTTCCCTCTAAGCTTGGATTTGCAGCATCCCACAAAATTATCATATATTCATTTTCATTTAATTCAAAATATTTTTAAAATTTCTCTTGAGATTTTTTCACTGGTCAAAGTGTTATTTAGAAGTGTGCTACTTGGAGCGCCTGGGTGGCTCAGTCATTAAGCATCTGTCTTCGGCTCAGGTCATGATCCCAGGGTCCTGGGATCGAGCCCCGCATCGGGCTCCCTGCTCAGCGGGAAGCCTGCTTCTCCCTTTCCCACTCCCCCTGCTTGTGTTCCCTCTCTTACCGTGTCTCTCTCTGTCAAATAAATAAATAAAATCTTTAAAAAAAAAAAGAACTGTGCTATCTAATCTCCAAATATTTGGGAGCTTTCCCAGCTATTTTTCTGTTATTATTTCTAGTTTGGTTTCTTTATAGTCTAAAAACCCAGTTTGTATGATTTTTACTCTCTTTATTAAGGTGTGTTTCATGGCTGGGAATGTGTTCTATCTATTATAGCAAATATTCCAGTCAGCTTGAAAGAATATGTTTTCTACTGTTGTCGGATGAAATATTCTATGTCAATCAGATCCAGTTAGTTGATGGTACCATTTATTTCAACTATATTCTTAACAATTTCTGCCTGTTGGATCTTTCAATTATTAAAAGGGGCATGTTGAAATCCCCAACTATAATAGTGGGTTTGTCTATTTTTCCTTCCAGTTCTATAAGTTTTGTCACCTGCATTTTGATGTGCTGTTATTACTATATACCTGTTCAATAATTTTATTATGTCATCTTGAAGAATTGACCATTTTATCATAATGTAATGTCCTTCTTTATCCCTGCTAATTTTCCTTGCTCAAATTCTGTTTTGTCCGAAATTAATATAGCTACTTCAGCTTTCTTTAGATTAGAATTAACATGGTATAGCTCCATCTATCCCTTTACTTTTAACCTGTGTCTTTATATTTAAAGTGCCTTTCTTGTGGACAACATATTTGGGTCTTGTTTTTATCTACTCTCAAAAGTTCTGCCTTTGAATTGGTTTATTTAAACCATTCACATTTAAGGTAATTATTGATAAGACTATTGATAGAGTTGAATTCATATCTACCATATTTCTGACTATTGCCTATTTTTCTTTATTCTTTTTTGTCATCTCCTATTTTCCCACCATCTCTGGTTTAATTAAGCACTGTATGTGATGCTATTTTCTCTCTTTCTTAGCATATCAATTATATTTCCTTTTTAAGAAACTTAGTGGTTTCCTCAAGTTTGTAATATATATTTACAAATAATCTACATCCACCTTCAGATAACACTATACCACTTCACAGTGTGTAGGCAATTTATAAAAGAGTATTTCCAATTCCCTCCTTACACCCCTTAAAACATTGTTATCATTCATTTCATTTACCCATAAGCTATCATCACTGAATGTATTAAATGTATTTTTGCTATTATTAATTTGAACAGTTGTCTATTAGATTAAAAATAAGAAATATAAGAGAATTAATTTCACCCCACTGACATCTTTTTGACACTCTTCTCTCTTTATGCAGGTATGAGCTTTTGACCTTTTATTTCTCCTGAAAAGCTTCTTTTAACTTTGGGCAGTTCTACTGTAACAAATTCCTTCAGTTGTGTCAGAGAATCTTTTCAAGGATAATTTCATTGTGTATAGAATTCTAGGTTGTCAGGGTTTTTTTTTCTTTCACTACTTTAAATATTTCACTCCACTCTTTTTTTGTTTGTTTGCATAGTTTCTGATAAGAAGTCTGCTGTAATTCTTACTTTTTTTTTTTTTTTTCTCCTAAGTAAGGTGGGTTTTTTCTCTGGTTTCTTTCAAGATTTTCTTTTTGTCTTTGGTATTCTGCAATCTGAATGTGATTTGCTTATATGAAATTGTTTTGATATTCATCCTGCTTGGTGTTATTTGTGCCTCATAGATATATGGGTTGATGTCTATGATTAATTTTGGAAGATTCACAACTATTATTACTTCAAATATTTCTGCTCCTTTCTTTCTTCTTCTATTGTTCATAGTATGCCTATGTTACACCTTATAAAATTGTCCCATAATTCTTGAATGTTTTGTTCTGATATTTTAGTTCTTTCTGGTTTTTGCATTTTATTTTGGAAAGTTTCTACTTAGATATTTTCAAGCTTACATATTCTTTCCTCAGCCCTAGCTGGTCTTTATGAGCATCTAAGGCATTCGTGATTTTTTTTTTCCCCTTCAAAAGCCTTCTTCATTTCTTTTATAGTGTCTTGATTACTAGCATTTCCTTTGACTCTTTCTTAGAATATCCATCTCTCTGTTTACTTTAACCATGTATACTTGCATATTGCCTACTTTTCATTAGAGCCCCAAACCTATTAATCATAGGAGTTTACATTCCCTATCTACTAATTCCAAAATTTGTATCATATTTGAAACTAGCATTGAGTCTTCTTATTTGTTCTCTTCAGGCTTTTTTTTTTTTTTTTTACTTATCTTTTGGCATGTTTTGTAATTTTTTCTTTTTTTTTGAAAGCTGGAGATGATGTATTAGGCAATAGGAAATGACGTAAATAGGCCTTTAGCCTTAATTTGGTTAGGAGATGAGCTTTAATAATCACTCTAGCTGTAAGTACTGGAGACCTCAGTATCCCCTGAGGTTCTCGTTTTTGGTTATCCCATAGTCTTTGGGCTTCCCTAAGAACTCATTCTTAAGTAGAGTCTGCATCTTGCAGCTCTTTACATTGTAACCCAGTGTTATTATACTGGAGCCCTGTTGATGTGGGTGGAAGATGTAGGGGAGGGAAGCCTTATAGAATGTAATAATTAAATCTCAGTCTTTTAGTGGTTCTGTGTCCCTGGGCTGTGACCTTCTCAGGTGTTTGTTAACTTTTTCTTTCTCTTCTTAAGTGAGACAGGAAAGCTAGAGATACTGGAGTTGACCAACTACCCTTCTTTCAGGCTGAAAAGGATCTGGTAAAGTCTTTTCCGTTGAAGAATAGGCCTTTGTTATGGAAAATTCTCTGTGTATATTTTGAAATAGTTACTTTTCTCTTCCTTCTGCCAGAAACATGAGGGTATTATTCTTAGATCTTCACCGTGAGAATCTGGATTGGAGGGGGCATTCCTTGAGGTACCCCCAAAGACTTTCAACAGTTCTCATTTTCAACTTAGTCCACAGTCTTCAGCAATTCATCAAAATTGCTATTTAAGTGTCCTACCAGTTTATAACTTCAAAACATCTACTCTGTGTAAGTCAACCTCAGCTGTGATTCTCTGTCTTCTTTGACTCTCTGTGTTTATCTTCCCAAGTTTTGGAGTGACAGCTTTTTCTGTGAACTCAAGTCTCTAATGGGCCCAAGAAAAGTCATTAATTTTCAGTTTGTTCCATTTTTTTCTGGTTATAATGATGAATAGGCACTGACTCTTTATGTGTCAGAGCTGAAAGAAGCTAGTTTGTTATTTCTTTTGAATTTAATAAAAAACATGAACCCTGATATCATTGTAAAACAGACAATAGTGAAAGTAATGCCATGTAATATAACAAAGAGTTTTTGCACAACTTGAAAGGTATAATAAAAGAGAAAAGTAAGTCAGGCTGGATTTCTTCATTAAATAATCTATGCTGATCACTAAAACTTTAATGATGAATAAGACATTTCTTCAGGCTTCAAGTAAAAGACTGGCCATCATGGAAGGTTGGCATATAAATAGGCAATTAGCATGCAGTTCCCCTATAGAGTGGTAGAGGAGGACACAAAAATTACCATTTGTTTTTGCTTGAATATTTTACATAAATATGTGTTATATGCAAAGATATTATTTCACTGGCCAGGGAGTTGAATCCAGCAGTATAAAACAGAGAGGGAGAGAGAAAGGAAGAAGGAAGGAAGGAAAAAAAGAAGCAAACAAGAATAGTGATTCATTTTTACATAGTAGGAATATGTTAACTTTTTGAACCTATTAAATTCATGATGCATTATCAGAAAAGAGGTAGAATACCATGGATCCTCAAAAACAGATTTCCGAGGGGATGATACCTCAATTGGGTCATGGAAGGTGAGCAGGAATTAAAAGGCAAAAGGGATCGAGGACATGAATTCCCGAAAAAGTGTAAAAAAGGAGTAAGGACGTGAATTACTGGCAAAGCAAACAGTATAAATTGAAACTGGAACTCAGACTAGAGCTGAGTTGAATTTTGGAAATATAACAAAATGATAAGAACTGATAGGTAATCCATGGACTAGTGTTCAGCAGATTTTAAATGATTGCTGCTAAGTGGCTTTGAGACATTAGTAAAAGCTATGGACCTCTCCCCAGAAGTCATGTCTATGTGTGCAAAATCATGCATTACAATTTCATGGTATTTAGTCCCTGAAGCCAATCAAGATCATATTAGGTGATGCATGGGCACCATGAATGGGTTCAAGGAAAAAACCTGGGGAAAAGCCAAATTTAAGGAGAAGGCAGTAAAGGAAGAGCCCATAAAAAGACTGAGAGGAAATAATCGGAGCAAAAGAAGGAAAACCAGAAAAGATTTTTGTCATTTAAAAGAGTGTTAAGGGGTACCTGGGTGGCTCAGTCGTTAAGCGTCTGCCTTCGGCTCAGGTCATGATCCCAGGGTCCTGGGATCGAGCCCCGCATTGGGCTCTCTGCTCGGCGGGAAGCCTGCTTCACCCTCTTCCATTCCCCCCTGCTTGTGTTCCCTCTCTCACTGTCTCTCTCTCTGTCAAAATAAATAAATAAAATCTTTAAAAAAAAAAAAGTGTTACAATAGAGCCAGCCAACTGTGTCAAATATGACAGAGAGGTTCAGAGAGACCGTGATTGAGTGTTCGTTGGATGTGAGGTTACTGAAGTCATATGTGACCTTTACCCAAGCAGTCTCACTGGGATAGTGACTGTTTATAGTAGATTTATGTGGATTATATGGTGGTTGGGAAATGAGTAAGTGGAGACTATGAGCAAGAGAATTTGGGCTTAGCTGAGAAGAGAAGGAGAGAATAGGATGTGTAAGACAGCATATGATCTGGGGCGCCTGGGTGGCTCAGCCGTTAAGCGTCTGCCTTCAGCTCAGGTCATGATCTCAGGGTCCTGGGATCAAGCCCCGCATCGGGCTCCCTGCTCAGCGGGAAGCCTGCTTCTCCCTCTCCCACTCCCCCTGCTTGTGTTCCATCTCTCGCTGTGTCTCTCTCTCTGTCAAATAAATAAAATCTTTAAATAAAAAAAAAAAAAAAAGACAGCGTATGATCTAAGGAGGGATAGCTA
Source organism: Phoca vitulina (assembly GCF_004348235.1). NCBI lineage: Eukaryota > Metazoa > Chordata > Mammalia > Carnivora > Phocidae > Phoca > Phoca vitulina. The sequence continues at coordinate 63,378,931 of NW_022589708.1, read as the reverse complement.
TTTTCAAATGGAGAAACTTGACCTTGTTCGTAGGATGGGGAAAGGCAAATGGAAAGAAAAATGATGAGGAAATGGGTAGAAACGTGTATAAGTGGTCAAATGAAGTCCCAAAGAGAGCTGGAAGGAGTGGCTTGAGGCTGCAGGTATGCACTAGGAAAACGGGAAGAGGAAGAGTGACAATTCAAACGTTAATCTGACAGCTCTAGGGGCAAAGGGAGGTCTCCCTTATTTACCACTATATTCCTAGCAGAGTCCCTGGAAGGTTTTCATTTTGCATGAAGATCTTTTTAGCTTCCACACTAGATATGGTACATATCACATCACTCCCCTTGTGCCCTTATTAGGACTACATTTTCACTTAAGCAAATTTGTATTCCTTTCAGTCAAATAATCATTGATTACAGCATTAAGAATCATCAGAGAGAAAAAAAAAAAAGATTTATACACAAGGCTGATTTTTGAGTTGTATTTATAATGGAGGATGAATGTAAACTCTCTAAATGTCTAAAAATGGAAAAATGATTAAGTAAAAATAACACTATCCAAATGATATGGCCATTAAAATTATGTTTTTCATTTTTATTTATTTATTATGCCTGGGACATAGTAGTAGTTCAGTAAATATTCACTGAATAAATAAATAATCATCTGGATAAAGTAGCTTAATATGGGCCCACCTATACATGCTCTTATCTTACTGAGAGATGGATTCCCAACCATTGTGAAATTCCGTATTAAACCATAAAACTTCTGGCTTGTTATTGGAGCTTGGGTTAAGACATTCCAGGGTAACTCTTTCCCACTGTGCGTCTTCTTTCTATTCTTGCTCTAAAATCAACATTGCTATCAGTTAACACGCCCTGGTTCGGTGAACTGCTCTCAAACACTATCATATACAACGCATGGCAGTCAAATATTATCATTCTTTACTAGCCTGATTTTAGAGGACAGCTATGTATAGATCCTTTTTTTTTTTTTTTAAATCACCACTCACCTCATGACCCGTATGTTCTCTCCAGTACTGCAGGGATCAGATCCTGGGAACACCGTCACATTACTTTCAGCAAGAACCGGCATCAGCTAAGCAGAAACCATCCTCTTTCAGCAGTGACTGACCAATGCTTGCCCCCAGCTGACCTGAGGGTTTTAGCAGCTTCCGGCCACACACCCACTGACCTTCGTGATGCGACCTTACAGCGTTTCCTTAAGATCGTGCCCTGGCATCATGGCAACTTCTTGATTCCTTGAAATCTACTCACAGAAGGAAGACCTACAGTTGACTTTGCCTGAATGTTGCAGCTCTAGCTCTTCCAAAGCCTTCCAAACCACTTAAAATAAATCTCTTATTGCTTGAAACACCCAGAGCGGATTCTCTTTCTCAGACCAAACGCTGATGAAATCACCCTGTGGCGGGAGCCGAATTATAAACACTGTGGTTGAGCCGTCCCAGGCTCTCTCCTACCATACTTAGCTCGCTCACAGTCACTGCTGTGTAGCTGCTGTATTCTGCACCCTCTCGTTCTCTGAATGTAGTATTATTGCCAATATGTTGAATCGATTGTGGTAGGGCCTAATCCAGATGGCTTGTCATTTGGGAGTTATGAAGCTAAGCAGATCATATCCAGAAGTCTTATTTTTGAAATCCATTTAGGTTTCATTTTGGAAGCCACTGGATGTGATCTCTGCCCACCTCTGCTGCCTGCCTCCCCCTGCCCCACTTCGTGCCAGGCGCTGAGGGGTCCCTTAGGCTGGCAGAGAGTGTGAGCCAGACCAGAACCCCGAGGCTGCTTTGGCCTGCGCATGCGCTCCAGGACGACACCCCCCCCCCCAGCCCCAGCCCCGCCCGTGTGGTCTCCACCCTGGCTGCCCCCAAAGGCCCACTTGATCTGCCTAGTAGAGGAGTTCCTGCAAGAAGAACCAGGGCCGCTTCTACTGCCGGAGGGCCAGCGACCTGGTTGTAAGGACTCACCACTGTGGGAGACCTGGTTTGGCTGTGCAAGACTGGCACAGAAGACGAAGAGAGGGACCTGAAGTTAGAAGAGGACCACGGGACAGACCCACCCGAGACCTGATTCTCTATGTCCCCACCCCTCCGGCCACTCCTTTTCTGTGTCACCTCCTGCGGGTCTGGGCCATTTCTACACGAGTACAATAAAAAGTATGAGTTTAAAGGAGAAAAAAAAAAACATTTTGGATGTTTTCCTATCACTGGTTTAGTGTTCTACTAGAAGTCATATACATAACTCATTCTGAGTTTATATTATGCTGCATTTGCTGAGCAAAATTATAAGCCCTTTAGGTAAAGCTGTCCCTTCTAAAGGATGCCTCCTGTAGTGGTTTGTTAAGAAAATGGTGGTGATTTCAAAGTAATAACAGAGTTTTTGAAAAATTAAAGGAACAATTAATAAATCTATGTGTGCACCGTATCTTCCCCGTCAATTCATCCTATATACTGCTGTCAGAGTATTTCTTTAGAAAAGTGTCTCTGATGGCATTGCTGTGCTCAGATGAATACAGAATACATTACAGACTCCTCACCAAGGATGGAAGTTTTTCCATGATCTATGCCTTCTTCTCATTTCCAAGCATTTCTTTTCTTTTAACACACCTAACCTTCTGGAAAGCCTGGGCCATTGGCCATCTGCAACAAGAACATGACAAATATTAGTTGCTAGCTAGCTCAAGCCCTTCCCTTTCAACTATCCTTGTCAGGATCCCCCTTGCCCACTCTATAGGTCCCAGCCCAAACATCACTTCACCATAAATATACCTTGACTACTGCAGCTCCCTTCTTTAAATTCTCAAAGGATTTTTTTCTGTATTACTCTTATAGGTTTGAGGCAATGACAGAATGAGAAAAGGCAGTTGAAAACCACAGACTAGAATCTAACAGCATGACCAAGATTGACAATACAGATTTTAGAACTTACTTCATAGAAGCAACGAATGAAAGTACTAGGTAGAAGTAATTATGGTCTGGTAAATTAGCTTTTTAGTGGATATAGTTCAATGCATGCTCTCCTAGTCTATATTTGGAACTGCAGAATAGAAGATACTAGGCTTAAAATATGTAATTAAAAAAAACTGAGCCTAATCACTCAGTATAAGTAGTTCAGTCCATCAAACTGTGACCTTGTTACCTTTTGTGATAATTGCCCATTAAAGAGGCTGACTCTTCCATGTTGGTAAACCCCCTCTCCACCCTTTTTAACTTGGGTTAATTTCTTTTACTTTCTTTTGAGATAATTTAAGCAGGTTGATAAAGACTATCTTTAGATTTTCAAAGCATCTTCTTACTGAAGCATGGTTCTGTTTATTCATCCATGCGTTTATTCCCTCTACTCTTGAACATATATAACCTGCAAAGCTCAGTGTCAGGAATTGGAAGTGGGAAAAGACTTAGTATGAACAATAACAGTGACTCTGGTTGACTGGACCATGGATTTCCTGAAAAGAAATAGTGGGAGAAAGGATTTCCAAGGCCAAATGAAGTCGGATCATAAAGGACCTTCAATAACTAGCCAAACGGTTCTGATTTATTCAGGGGGAAAAGGGAAATTAATAAAACTTTTGATCAGGGAAATAAGATGATCAGGGATAAGACTTAGAAAAAAAGTGTGACTAATAAAAGCAGAATGTTGGAATCTAGAGAAATCCTTAGGAATCTATCATAATCATTGTGTGACAGAGTGATAATACAGTGGAAAGGGAAAGAAAGGGAAAGAGATAGAGATTTTTGGAGATAGGTAGTCTACAACTGTAATTTGGAAACTGATTAGATTCATGGGGCATAAACAAGGTTGGCTTCAAAATTTGCAGGACCCAGTGCAAATGAATGAGGTCGAAAATGTGGAGCCTTTTGTTCAAAAGGCAGGAAAAAGTACTGCTAAAGTCACTAAAATATAAAGCCTCTCCATTTAAGATAGTTTATTATTTATAAAATGTAAGAAGGGTAATAGAGATACAGGAGTAAAAACATAAACTTCAAAATCAAAAAATGAAAGTATTTTGGTCTCACAATTTTATATAATATAATAAAATACTTTATTAATGTGATGTATTACTCTTGGCAAATTCAAGGTCTCAACTAGTTTTTTGATAATTTTTAATTTTGAGAAGCATGCAACTATTATTGGAGCTGTTAAGAGCAATTTACAGGCTGTGAAAACATTGGGATAACTTTTTTTAATTGAGGTATAATGGACATACCATGTTGTATTAATTTCTGGTGTACGACATAGTGAATTAACAATTCTATACATTATACAATACTCATCACCATAAGTGTAGTTACCATCTGTCACATAGGGACAAATTTCTGATAAATTTAATAAAACACTCATTTAATTTTTTTTAAAGATTTATTTATTTATTTGAGGAGGGAGCGGCAGAGAGAGAGAGACAGAAACTTAGGCAGACTCCACACTCAGCATGGAGTCCAACACGGGGCTTGTGATCTCACTACCCTGAGATCATGACCTGAGCCAAAACCAACAGTTGGAAGTTCAACAGACTGCACTTCCTGGGTGCTCCCCAAACATCCATTTTGTTACAGCTAGAATTGAGGATTTGGGGGAAACAATTTTTCTAAAAAAATTTAACTCTTTTTACAAATTAATTTTGTGTAATTCTGAATTTATTTTTAAATGTTAATTTTTACAAGAGCATTTTAACATTTCCTCTGACATTTCTTGTAACTTGAGGTCATTTAAGAAACTGAAAATGTATATAATTTTATACAATTTAAAATACCTATTTGTGCATTTTATCACTCTATTTTCATTTATAAGGAAAACTTAATTTCAAAATTGTCCCTTGTTAACAATTGGTTCTTTGAAATTTTATTGAAAATGTTCTTTTCTATTGAAAGTGATGATCCTTAAATTTAATTTCTATTTCTAAGCCTGGGGATATTTGCTTTGCAATGTTACAGCACTTTTCAAAACCAGAAGTGTATATTTTTTTAAAGAATTTTAATAACTCCCTGATATGCTTTATTGCAATGTTAATATGCATGCAATTCATGTTGTAAGATTTACTGAAAGTTTACTTCCTGGGGACTGCAGTTCCTGTCCCAGCCCTCCAACTGGAGAATTAACATTTGCACAGACAACTGCAGGGACAGGGTCTGGCGATGGACAGGCAAGCTTGCCTCCCACGTGGGGCTTGGCGCTGCCCCCAAGTGGAGCCCCTCCTTTCTCCCAAAGCCATAGTCACTTCTGCAGTTACCCTCAGTGTGACCACCACCAATCTGGATCAGGTCCCACCAGGCGACCCCCTCAGGGCCTCATGGCCCAAGGACTTCCCCGACAGGTACCGGGGACGCTCTGCCCACAGACACTGCTGGGCCACAACAGTCCCCTGCTGCTTGCCATGCTCCTTCCCCTGCTTTGTCACAGCAGACTTCACTTACAAAACGTTAAGATCAAAATAAAATTAAGACTATCCAGATGGTGAGAGCAGAACATGAAACCAAACGTGGGGTGCTTCTCAGCAGAGGGTCTCGTGTGAATACACAGGTCACACACCCACCAAGCTGTCCCTGAGCACAAGGAAGAAAGGAGACTCAGAGATGATTATGAACACTGGCACTCACTGAGTGAGTGGTGTAACTATTCATAGAATCCAACCCTTCAAGCATTAGTTTTAAAGGGGTACAATGGAAAGAGGCAGAAGGTAATGAGTTCAATTTTAACAATTAACTGGGGTGAAGTACGAAACTAACCAAAGTTGAAGCAAGAAGCTCTTCAAATGGAGACTCATTTGCCAGAAACAAGCAACTAGGCAAGATGCTCCCTCCTCGTTCCCACTTCCTTTTGCCCTGTCTTCCTTGGGCTCTCTTTCAACTTGAGTCTCTCCTCTACCTTCCTTTTAGGTCTCAGGGATAGAGTAAATCTGTTTCCACACAGTTTTAAACATGTCTTCAAATTCTTTGACATTCCTCTGAAAGGAATCATGACTGCAACGAACAAAGCAAGGACACACAGAAGTCATGTATTTTCTGCCTGCTTCTCTTGGAACATATTCTCCACATGTCTTGTGGGACACAACCTCTCAGAACACAACACCAAGCTACCAGAAGCCCAAGGCACGCGGAGAGTGGAAGCGTAGGCGCTCCAGCCTATGCCCCAGCCAAGCCCAGCCTTACCGTCATCCCTGCCTAGGTACTAGCCCTCTAAATGAAAGAGCCTCCAGTGATTTCCGCCTCTAGCCTTAGTTACATTACCCTTAGCCTTCAGGTCTCACCAACTTACGCCCTAGACATCCTAGAACAGACGAGCCATCCTGCCCTGTCTCATTTGAATTCTCAGCCCATGAAATCCAGAAGCATAAGAAAATGGTTGTCTTACATGATCAAGTGCTACCTTAGTTTGTACCACAGCAATGAAAACTGTAAAAACCTCTGTCTTCTACACAAGTTGGGGCAAAAACAGGATTTATTTTTTCGATGGGTGGGAAAGGGTGTGGGAAAATGGGAAATTTACTCTATTTATCTTCCAGTGTTATCAAGATATAATTGACATGTAACCTTGTATTAGTTTAAGGTGTGCAGCATGATGATTTGATCTATGTATATATTGTAAAATGATCACCACAATTAGTTTAGTTATCATCCATCCATACAGTTACAGAATTTTTTTCTCTTGTGATGAGAACTTTTAAGATCTACTCTCTTAGCAACTTTCAAACATACAAGACAATAGTGTTAACTATAGTCACCATGCTGTACACTATATCCCCAGAACTTATTTATCTTATAACTGGAAGTTTGTACCTTTCGATGCCCTTCCCTCATTTTGCCCACCTCCACCTCACCCTCACCTTTGGCAACCACCAATCTGCATGAGTGATGAATATTAACTCTGAATCTATGAGTTTTGTCTTTGTTTTATTTTTTTTAAGATTCCACATGTAAGTTAAATCATACAGTATTTGTCTTTCTCCATCTGACTCATTTCGCTTAGCATGATACCTTCAAGGTCCATCCATGTTTTCCAAACAGCAGGATTCCCTTCTTTTGTGTGGCTGAATAATATTTCAATCTATCCATCACATTTTCTTTATTGATTTTTTTCTTTTTCCTCTCAGCTCACTGAGATAAGCTGAGATATTTTAAAGACACTCACCGAAAACCTAAATATAACCAAAATAAAATAATATAGGGGATTTAGAAGGTGCATCAAAAAATCTTTAAGCTTACTAGGATTAGATTTCTGATACTGGTATATCTAATATGTTTACAGGCACACAATTCATGTCATTGTATACGTAGAAGTCTATTTTTAAATTCGTAAATTGTCTTTCTACCACTGTTTATATTGTATTTCTTCCTCCTTAAGAAGATGCTATGCAGAAGAAATATAGTCAATAATATTATAATATACATATGGTGACAGACAGTAACTAGACTTACCATGCGGTCATTTCGTGATGTATAAAAATAGCAAATCACTATGATGGACACCTGATACCAATAGGATGTTGTATGTCAATTACATTTCAATTTAAAAATTTGGTATTTAAAAATTCTTAAAGGATAAGATGCTAAACCCAAGTAATGAGCCTTCAAGAAGATACAAGGAGAAAGCACGTTTCCAGATGAACCCCGAACCCCAACATTCTTCCAGGTTGCACAACTATCAACCCAGACTCAGAAAGTCTAATTTCTATTCTTCTTTCTCCTCTAACCCTTTTTTGGGCAGGTCAGTTAAAACTTCACCAAGAAAGTGATAGTCTGGCCAGATCTTAAAGGACACCTTGCTCCTAAAAGAATACTGTGTGTTAACTAAATGGAATTTTTTAAAATTTTAAAAAATAATAATTTAAAAAGGGACACTTTGTTCCTGGTGAATAGTTAACAGTCAAACAAATAATTTGAAGAAATACATGGGACAGACAAAGACCTAGAATGAAAAAAAAAGAAACCACGGCCAGGGGAGGCAGGGTCACGTCCTGGGCCCAGTGCGAGATGCTGGGTGGGGTCTGTGAGGGGGCTTCTAAAGGCGATGGCAGTGGTATCTGAGTGCAATGGGCTCAAAAGAGAGGGACTTCTATAATTCCTCAGCCACATTGGAAAATGGGAGAATCTTCTGCCAAACGCATGAAGCATGATATTTATTTGGACCCAAAATGTACTTTCACAAACTTTCTGCCATGGAAATATGCCTTTAGTCAAATATCTGCTTGACATTTTCCATTTCAATATTTAATTATATAAGCCATTTTTAAACCTAAATCATTTCAATCAAGTATGCAGAGTCCCTATAAAAAAGACTTTTGAAACTCGCAATTTCATCCAATCCCCTTTCATTAATTGTTTTCTGTGTATGATTTGAAAAATCAAGGCCATTTTTCAAACTTGAAAGACCATTTTACCTAATAAGCGTTAATAGAGCTTAACATCAGCAGCAATAGAAAGGCACTCAAAAACTCAAAAGAGAAAGTGATTAAAGAGGTTTGATTTTGGAAAGATTAACCACTTTAAACAGAAGGACCTATATGCTCCCTATGGCTGCCACATGTCCCCGGGTCTCTGTGCACATAGGAGGGGACAAGGATGGAGAGGAACTGGGGATTTGTGGTGACATGAAAAGTCAGCTGTAATTTCAAAAATTACATGCAGGGGGCGCCTGGGCAGCTCAGGCGGTTAAGCATATGACTCTTGATTTCAGCTCAGGTCATGATCACAGGGTCCTGGGATGGAGTCCCGCCTCCAGAGTCTGTTTGAGGATTCTCCCTCTCCCTCTGCCCTCCCCCTGCTCACGCTCTCTGTCTCTCTCTCTCTCTCAAATAAATAAATAAAATTTTTTTTAAAATGCATGCCGAATATTTTGGTTTTGTAAAACTGTTTTGATCCAAGCCAAAAATGTGGGTTCCCTCTTGCCCCATACATCTGAACACTGATTCATTCTATATTCTCCTTGAAAATATCTATTGATATATCGGTCTTCTAGATGTCAGAGGACAATGACTCATTAGTCAAACAAGGAGCTCAATTTGTCTCTGTAACTCACACCCCTGTGCAGGTTTTCACAAGAAGTTAACCACAAATATTGTAATGCCAGAACACAAATCCTTTATGCTTGAACTTCGTTTCGAATTCATGAGAAACTTATCTATAAAGTAGGCTTAAACATGCTTTTGGACTCTGTGAATCTATTCTAAGATGACAACTGGCAAAAGTATTTTTGCTTAAGTCTAATTATCTTTCTATTGAGTAGAAAAAACATTACCATTATCAAAATTTATCTTTCCCTTTCCCTCCCCACCTGTTTTTAACATTTGGTAACTATTCTACACTTAGGCTTTCAGATAATAAATATACATACATAAAGTGTTTGCTCATAAGTTTAGCATCTTCATGGTTTTGAAATATTTTATGATTTCCATTAGAAACAAAATGGCATAATACCATATTACCAAGGCAAATAGTAGACTATATCCTTTGGAAGAGTGTTATCTTAAACTACTGCTCAGTAATTTATGACTTTGTTCTAGTGATTTTAGATCTTGTCATAAAATCAAAATAGAGACAAAAGCATCTCAGCTGAGGAAGAAAGAGAAGTTCCTTTTATTTATTTGCTCATTTAACAAATTCTTGTTTTCGCATTTGCCATATCAAACACCATCTTAGACAACTGGGATGTAGGGACAAAGTAGATAGGAAGACTTTTGCTTTCAAGGAGCTGACATTTTGATGTATATTGGAGGAAAAGGGGAATTCAAAAATAAACCTGACTGACCACAATTCTCTAAGGCAAAGTCATTTAAAAACTTGCTAAATTTAAAGATAACTAACTTCTTAGGGACTAAAGCTTACTTTGGTTCTTTTGGTTCTTTTGATTTTACTTATTTATTTGCAAGAGAGAGAAGGAGCAGGGCGAGGGGCAGAGGGAAAAACAGGATCCCCACTGAGCAAGAAGCCCGATGTGGGACTCGATCCCAGAACATGATCCCAGGACTCGGGGATTGTGACCTGAGCGGAAGGCAGACGCTTAACCGACTGAGCCACCGAGGCGCCCCAGTCTGGTTCAAGTGCAAAGAAATGGAAATCTTAAAACTTCAGATGCTAGAGATCTCAGTGGGCTTTGTTACTTTTTGCTGTTGCTGGTTTTTTGTTTTTTGTTTTTTTTTTAAATTCCTTCATTTCCTGTCAAAGGCAATGATAAATGTCATTCAGACATTACCTTCCCTGAAGTCAGCCGTGTGCTAGGTATGGAGTTGTTTCAAACGATCTAGCCATCCTGAACACTTGAGCTGTCAAAGATTTCTGGGACAAAGGAGTGGTCCCAGGGTTCTATGTGAGCCACGGCCAGTCCTGTGGACATGGCCACTTGATTATCTCAAAAGACATAGGTACTCCACTTCCTTTAACTTCACCTCTGGGGGGAGAGAAAAAGACAAGTCTGTCGGTGATAGGCAATAACGTCTTAATGATGTCATGTGGGTAAATCTAATGATTACCTCTGTGCTAGACTGCTAATTATTCCCCTTGTATTTATGTCCCTTCGCAGAGTAACTTGGGAGCGCCCTTCATCAACAGGGAGAATGTAATTCTTCTCTCACTGAGTCTGAATCCAGGGTCACATTGTGACCTGCTTTGGCTAATGTAACTCGAAGGAGGTAACGTGTTCAAATTCCAATTGCAGGACTCGGGTTTTGCATGCTTCCCCTGTGTCTTTGAACTCTGCAGTTCCATGTGAACCAGCCCCGGCTAGCCAGCTGGAGGGTGGGAGACCACCATGTGGGGAGAGACTTCAATTTTCCCAATCACTCCTGCTGAGCCCGTCATAGACTCATAGTCTTGGGGAACCCACCAGCCTTCCGCAGAAACACGAGGAAACCGGGACAATACCAGAGCAGGCAGGCCCAGGCGAGAACAACCACCCGGCTGCGTTCAACTCTGCAAAATCTGATCCAAATGCATTGCTGTTATTTTAAGTCACTAAAGTTTGAGGAGTTTTCATACAACAAAAGCTAACTAATATGAAATTTTATCATAGTTGTACCACTTCATTTAAGACATCTTCTCTATTCTGTCCTATAAATATTACTAAGAGAGACCTCGCTCGAGATTTTGTAAACATAACTTTGTCTTTCCTTTTGTAATATGTGGAATAGATCTTTTGGCAAAAAGAAAAAAAAAGTGGAGATTTTGGTGCAATTGATTTAATAAGCAATTTGATATTAAAAACTGACTCAACTGTTTGCTTATACAATTTCCCTTCTTTTTAAAATTCATTCCAATGAATAGTAGTAACACTTATGATTTATTCTAGGTAATATCGAACCTTGCCTAGAACAAACTTAACTAAATATTTTAGACACATTTGACTGAACTAAGTCATATCAGCAAATACAATCGAAATTCATTAAAATCCTCCAAATTCCCCAAAATCTTATTGAAATTTCACAATAGTAAATAATAGAGACTAAAGTTAAAATAACTTAAATGCTTTCGGTTCTACATTTAAAAAAATGCTTAAGCATAAGCATAAGTACATTTCTTTACCTTACTTTGAATGCTATTTAATAATTACCACTTGGATATGTGCAAACATAAAAATCATTCCATTTTCATAATTTCATGTCCTGCCTTTGACTCTGAACACCAAATCCACCTAAAATATTTTTGCCATATTCTCATTTTCTTAATCCATCCCTGTTATTTTGTCATCTGGTTAGTTATCCGAATCTCTATAAATGTCCAATTTATAATCTGTATCTCAGAAATTCCTTCTTTAATGGATATTTTCCCTTTCCTTCATTTTGGTCCCAGGTACCATTATCTGCCTGAGATCGCAGGGCCACCTTCTTCCTTAGTTAGCCTACCCATGTGAGCACAGTGCTTAGGACCCACAGAAACATTTTAATTTCAATTTAAAATTAGAAGAAAGAATGCATATAATGATAATGACTCTGTAACCACGAATCCAGCCTGGATTATATTTATCTTTATACTAACCCAGTTGTAAAATATATTTTTAATTTTTTTGTATAGAGAAAGGGGCTCAAGAAGGCAGACGTGCCTGGCAAGGGGGGAAGAGCTTCTCCTCAAGAGATCACCTCCATGCTGGTGGTAGGAAGTGTGTGGAGCTCTCCTCTGTAGGCCAGAGGCTCTTCTTCCCTCGCAGGCAAGGCTGTTAACCATTCTGTGCTTTCAGCTCCGGAATGTTGGCTCTCTCGGGGAGCTTCTGATGTTCTGCGCATGAGCATCCTCCTGGGACGCGTTCTGCTCTCGCACCTCCTCCCAGGAACCCACGGTGCCTCTAACCATTGGAAGATCTCAAAGCGTCCCGTCCGGGGGACACCACTCCCCTCAGCCCTTCTCCCTCTCCTCCCTGATTTCCCTCATCCCAGCTGCCCAGTTAGGTTTGAGAGAGCCATCAATGGTCAACCCTTTGGGAACCCTAATCACTTCCCACCTCCTCTGGTTCATTTTTTATGGCCTCCTCTTCACGAACACAATCAAACCAGTGGGGCGTTGTTTGAATCTTCCTATGGATTGTAAGGGCTTGGCCCCACACATAGTTAGTTGATGAGAATAAACGAACAAAGCATTTGTTCTGGTTACCCTTGGTCATGATCCTTGCCCCAGCTGGTCATCCTAGGGCATTGTGAAGTTGCCTTAGCTACTGTTCCCCATCTCAATTCTATATATATACAACACTAATAATGATATATGTAAAGTACAAAAATAAACATGTAAGTAAATAACAGAAATGAATCTAGAGGGGGAAGATAGATCATATAACCACTTGGATAAATTATTTGGGTTTTTAATTAAAATTTTGTGCTGATAGGATATTTTTCCAGGGCACTATAAAACAGAGAACAATTTTTTACCGAAGGCAGACGAAATGTCATTTTTTTCTTTTGTTACCATAGGCTGAATTTTATTGGAAACCAAACTCAATAATTTTATATGAAATAGGAACAGCTTGCTGACAGAACTAACCCCAAATGGATACTAGATGAAATAGCTTTGAATTATTAAGGTATCAAAATCTGTTTCGTTTTTAAAAGAAATATATCTCATTGGAAGCTGCTAGATATGAAAGGCTAATATATAAAATTATGGAAGCTTTCTAAGAGCTTGTGTATGTATAAAATATAAAAGTAAAATGAATCCACATTTATTTTAAAATGTACTTATTTTTATAAGAATATAAAAGCTTGTAACAGAAAACAGGCTGGAAAGCTAGAATTTAAGCCAAATCAAGCTGACTCCAAATTCCATGATCTTTCCACTATATCAGTGATGGCAATTATATACAACTCATCTTTACCCTCTCCCACGATGGACATTGCAAATCAATTGTGACTGTTTGCAGCCAAGCCTGGATGTGGTCTCCAAAAACTTCTCAACACAGAAATTCAGAAAGCCAATCATAATCAGGCATGCAACCTAAAACCTCTTTGCAATGTTTCCCCTATATCCACAGCCTGTGTTTACTTACCTAGTTTTGTTTTGTTTTTTAAAATAGGGATAATAGTTTTTAAAGATTCTTCAATGTAGTCTCCCTCTTGATAAGCCATCTTTTGTCTTTTCTTCCTCTCAATCTTTTCACCATTAAGGCAAATCTATGGAATTTACTTTCCCAGGGGGCAGATGAGGTAAGTGAGCTTCTAGAACAACAACAACAACAAAAACATAGAATGGGGGAAAAAGGATGATATGTCATAGGGAAGTTTTCAGACAGAAAGACAGGCAAGAGAGGAAGACATTTTCCTCTTGGAGAGAAGGAGAGATGTGTAGGAGCAGTTACCATGGTGAAGGTGCCACCTGAGCCCCTGAGAAAAATCTAGTGCCTCTGTCCTAAGCTTGGTCAAATATGGGGAAGATGGAGGGTGTAGATGATTTGAGAGAGAGACAGACAGGGACAGACAGGGAGAAAAAAGACAGAGAGACAGAGAGAAACTGGAGGAAAATCCAAGAAATCTGAGCTTGTGTTCTAATTTCTTCAAGTTTTCACCATGTTAGCGCAGCTGTAAAGCCTGAGTGATAAAAAAGACCAGATGGATGAGCTTGAGCTTGTGCCCCAGCACACACTCCCTCCCACAACCTACAGATGGCATGCACATGTCCTGGAGAGAAGACAGGGGTGGTAGTGGTGGACCCCAGACATCAGGGTTCTGGACAGAGGAACCTCTTCGTTCAGTATTCATACCTAAAGCACAGAGCAGCAAATACAGAACCCTGCCCCGGATGCCAGGACAGAGGATGGCGAGGTCAAACTGCTCACTACTCATTCAGGTTTCCAGCCCTGACCAATCATGTACCACCTTCTGTAGCTGAGAACAGAGACAACAGAGGAAAGCAGAAATTCTGGAGCCCTTATCTGGAGCCCAGTCACTTTGATGAAGGTACTATGTTCCTCTGCACCCAGATGCCCTTTTAGGCAGTTGGATAAGACCGTGAAAATGTTTTGCAGGAGATATCCTATGGTGTTAATTAGCTCGATGGGGGAATCCCTTCACAATGTATACGTATATAAATGATCATTTTGTATGCTTTAAATATCTTATAATTGTATTTGTCAATTATATTCAATAAAACTTAAAAAAATCTAATCAAGGGAATTTAAATTCCAAATTCTTTAGATTGACTTAATAGTCACCTAAATCAGGGGAGATTGTTATATTTTGCTGGTGCATTTGAAGGTTTTCTCCTGCCAACAGAGGGAAATGGGAGCTCCAGAGCAAGATGAAATCAGTTCACAGAAAATAAAGAAGCTACACTGATTCAACACTCCCAAGGGAGTGGCATTCTATCTCTGTTTTCCATTTATCCAGGGCAGTAATTTTCATGACAAAGGCTGACAGGCCACAAAGCATCCTGCTATCTCTTAATTGGAAAAGTAAGACACCCACTGTCTATATAACTAGTCTTTGGCCAGCAAAAGGTGAACTTAGCAGAGACTAGAAAACATGGGTATTTATCTGCCCACGTTATTATTCCCATTTTTCACCAGGAGAACCAAATCTCATGTTCTAAGTTATGCAATCAGGGTCCCACAGCTAGAAGACAAAAAACTCAAGATCTGAATGACAATCTGTCTGATTTAGAAATCCATATACTTTCTCCCAAAACGATTTCACATCCAAATACCTGTTAGCATCGTTATCTTGATACCTCATAGAGAGCTCAAACTCAGCAGATCCGAAATTGAATACTTCATCTCACCCAACAAATCTATTCTTTTCTTCCCCATATTGTTTATTTTAGGAAATGTCTTAACCAGGGTCATCCAAGATTTCCCAATCTTATCCACTCTTTCTAATTGCCCAGCAAACTGTCTCTTCTATTTCCTGAATATCCCCCGCTGAAGACCCCTTTGTGCTCATAAATAGGAGAAGTGAATGAAGGACAAGAAATATCTACATGGATACGTAAATATCTACATATATACAAATAGCTGATAAATTTCACTGTCACTTGAAACCCCAACACAGCATCTATAGTAAGGCAGTCCGTGAGCAACAGGAGCCCAAATACCTTCTTGGAAATTAGGTTTCATTTCTTGGAAAAGGGAAACAATATCCAAGGGGAGCCAGAAAAGTACTTATTATGAAATCAGATTCAGTAAACAGAAGCACAACTCAAAATAAGATGAGGTGTATAAGGAAACACCTTGAACCTGCTTCTGGGTGAGCCAATCAGAATGTTTACATGGCAAAGGAAGAAGGAAACCCAAGAGAAAAACCACACTCTTGCACCTCATGGAAACCACTATGTACAGGGGATGTAATCACTGACCAGAGAAAGAGGAAAACCTTCAGGAACTTCCATTCATTCCTAAAGAATCCAAGACAATGAGAATGAAATTATCTATTGGTTTTCTCTTTCTCTTCTTTCCTTCTTTCCTTCTTTCTTTCCTTCCTTCCTTCCTTCCTTCCTTCCTTCCTTCCTTCCTTCCTTCCTTCCTTCCTCCCTTTCTTTTTTCCATATTTGTGTATTTGTTGGTTTTTAGAAAGCACTATGTTGGAGATTATTAGTTGATAGATTCTATATAAACTAGTGATAACCGCACTTCACATTTAAAATACATTTTGTAAAGTTATATATAAACTTTTATATTTCCTTATCAAAGGACAGGTGATAAGAAAACATTTTGTTGGTTTACATTTCTTTTTTCCTTACATTTTTAGTCCTGCTGAACATTTTGTGGGTGTGTTAGTCTTGTCCTCCATTATCTCTGCTGACTGTTGCTTTCATTTTTCAGTCTTTCCTCTCAGACTCTACTCATGAACTTGCCCAGAGTTCAGTGTAAGAGTCAGCTGTGGAGGTCTGCATCCACAAACACACACACATTGCACACAGCATTAACCACCTGCTTGAATCATCACAGTGTATGGCTTTGCTCACTGGCTGCCCGGAAGGTGGGTCTCTTCTGGCCACCCTGAGCATTGGGACTGTTCCCCTTTGATTTGTGCAATCCATTAAAATTCTATGTCCTAGAGTAATGGAAGGAAGGAGCTATAAATTACTTTTGTTGAGCAGAGTAACTTCGGAATGACAAGTATATCACCATTGTGTGTTACTGAATAGCGGCAGAATTTGACTTTGATTGATGTGAGCTGAAAAAAAAATTATGTTTCGTGGACTCAACAGGAAGGCTGGAGAACCAGGCTTCGTGTTCCACAGCTGGAAACAATAGCCCAAATCGTACACAGAACTGATGTGATGAGGAAGGAAACTTGTTTTCCCGCTGAGTTGCAAAGCTTACAGTTTGCACTGAGGGCCCTGGTGCTCTGAGAAGGACCACGACACCACAGATTCACGACCTGCTGCTTCTTGGGGGCCCGAGGGGCTTCTGTCTCTGGGATAGGTGTCTGTGACTGGCAGAGCCTCAATTCCCAGATACAAAGAAGGCTGGGGCAATGAGGCTCCGGCATTTTCAGTTTCTATAATATAAAGTTGATTCTGCTCCCCTCCAAGAATCATGAGATCTCATAATATTATCCAAAATATAGGCAGAGAATTCAGATACTGAGCAGCCAGAAACAATGACAGATGTCTGCTATGGGGTCTGAGTTGAAAACTGTGGTCACATTGGGCAGAAAAATAAATGCCAAGGTACTGCTGGGCTACCAAGTCCCCTAAGTAGCCTCAGCAAGTGTTCTTATTTATCAAGGTTTCTGACCAATTTCCCATAGGACACAGACAGACACAGAGACACACGACACACAGACATACACATGTGTGCACACAAATGCGCACGCATGCACGCAGGAAATAAAATAGCATACATTTGCTCCTAGGTAACTAAAGTATTCATTTTTTCTAAATGTTAGAGAATTCCATAAAAATAAAGGGTGAATAGAGGTTAATCATTTGAGATATTTGGACTATGCTTTTTGTCCATCTTGCCTTTTTGGCTTGCTGATGACACTTTGGTATGTTTTCCATGCTAATTTTGTCCAATAAATCCTGGATTGGATGCATTGATTATGCTCTTCAATCATATCCCGGGGGGGAGCTTTTTTTGTTAAAATAAAATCAAAAGAAATATGATGGGTTTAGAAAAAGTAGTAGCCTATGAAAACTGTGAAGGCACCTACTTATTTTTAATATGGAAGCTTAAAATGCTAAGTATAATTGAGCAGGAGTATACAGTTTTAGTATATATAAATTAATAAGAGCTTTCATTTTTTAATCCATAGGGTAGAATGTTATATAGTAAACCTACATAAAAAGGAAAAACCACAATTTTCATTTTTCTTTTTTATGTATTTACTTTGCACATGCCCATACATTATATAGAATTAAATTTGCTGAACTTTGTTTTGTTTTTTATTAAGAACACAGTCTCATTTTTCTCTTCAATTATTTCAGGCAAATAAATCGTCAAAATAAATGTGATACATGACTACACCTCTAAATTGCTCCTCTTATATAGCGAGCTAGCACACTCTATTGGACACTTACAAAAATGAATGTGGTCTCCAAAGGAATGTTTTGATGTCATTAAATTCTGCTATTTATCTTAATCGTGAAGTAATCTTTTTTTTCTTACCTTATAGAATAAGCTGAAATTTCAGATCATTGCTCTTCATGCTAAGCAGGTAGACCAGGACTAAGATAGACCAGGACTTACCCATTCAACCAACACTTTTTGAGTACCTACCATCAGTAGGACAGGCTTCGTATGTAGATCCAAAGATGGCTGAGACAGTCCTGTCTTAGCACTCTGAAGAATTGGTAGGGTTAAAATGTTTATGGAATACTTCTGATACTAAGGAAGCAAAATATAGATAAAGTTTAATTTTAAGATGTCTGGTGCCATAAATTCTTATTATTGTGAAGAATAATATTTTATTCTCAGAGAAGGGGCCAGTTAGTAAGATCAAGGACTCTGGGTAACCCACATCTGCTCATGATTTACTTTGATATTTCAAGTAAAATCTTTTTAGGCTCATTTGCCTACCTGTAAATGAAAAGTGTAACTTGGAATGAAAATAATGCAGTATTAATATTATAAATATTAATAAATGTATAATAATAATAAATAATATATAATAATATAATATATTATATATAAATATATAATAATAATAAATAATATATAATAAATATAAATAATAATATTAATAAAAACACCTTTTTAGTGTTTACTGTGCACTGAGTTTTTTTCTAAGGGCTTAGCATATATTATATAATTTGATTCTCACAATAACCTTAATGGATATTACTATTTTTCCCACTTTACCCATGAAGAGACAGAGGCACAAAGGACTCAACAACTATCCAAAGATCACACAGATTGTTATAAGTGACAGAGTCAGGGTTCAAACCCAGGACATATGATACAAGAGCTCTTGCTTTTTTATTTTATTTTATTTTATTTTATTTTATTTTATTTTATTTTATTTTATTGTTTAAGAGGGGAGTGCAGAGGCAGAAGGAGAGAGAGAATCTTAAGCAGACTCCATGCCCAGTGCAGAGCCCGAAGCAGGGTTCGATCTCATGACCTTGAGATCATGACCTGAGCCAAAATCAAGAGTCGGTCACTTAACCAAATGAGCCACCCAGGCACCTCAAGAGTTCTTGTTTTTATTCATCACAGGATATTTTTGTGATTAACCTATTTCATTAGACTGTGGGGGAGGATAGATAATGCCCAGCAGCAGCTTTTGGCTTCTTAGAAAACCAGTCATCCAGAGAGAAACAAGGCATCTGGTTGTCTAGGGCTGAGGACTAGTTATAATAACCCAATTGATAGGTTTGTAACTTGTAGCCACTCAAGTGATTTTTAAAATAATATATCAGATCAACATTGCTGTGATGAACAATG
This sequence comes from Phoca vitulina, assembly GCF_004348235.1. Lineage (NCBI taxonomy): Eukaryota > Metazoa > Chordata > Mammalia > Carnivora > Phocidae > Phoca > Phoca vitulina. The sequence goes on along the minus strand of NW_022589708.1, from coordinate 63,359,633 downwards.
GGTATGCTGTAGTCTGTAATAATCACAATATATCTTCCTTCGATGCTGATCAAGTATACATTTTATACATGTTTCTTGCCTCCAGGAATATATAGATATGATGCATCTATGATGTATATACACAGGTATATATATATATATATATATATATATATATATATATATGGATATGATGGGTATGTGATGTATATACATATATGTGTATATTGTGTATACATATCATTAATGTAAACAGAATAGTTGATACTCTGTTTACAAAAAAGAGAGAGGACATTTTACTAATTAACATAAGTCAAAGTGGAATTCAGCATCAATGTAAAATGAGATGCTCTGGTTCGTCAATATTCTTGTTAATAAATTCTATTTATTATTGATTCATATGCCCATTCATTTAGATCTTGCATTCCTTTAACTTGCTTACTTCTCTTAAGCCCTCCATGGGATCCCAAGCACACTGAGGGTTTGGATTATATTTCATGAGTCAGTTGCTTACATAATCATACCAAATGTTAAACGTGGAAATTAAATACCCCATAGTCAAAATAGTGATAACTAATAACATTACAAAATAAATTGCCAAACACATGCTTAATTTAAGGGCAAATATGCCAGTTTTCATAAAAACAAGTTCTCTTCCTAAGCAATTGTTGGTTCTGCTTCAATAAAACCAATAAAAACAATTATGACCTGACACAAATTAGGGATTCATACACATGCATATTTATAGTATTGTGCACATAAAAAACATCCAGCAGTATTCTGATTTAAAAAAGAAAAACAGTCTTAGACTTCTTTAATTAGGCAACTAAATAAGGTACCTATAGGCACAGATATCAGAAAAAACAATGACAGGACACATATGTCATTATTTTGGAGGATTAAGACTAACCAGACAGTAATAATTTTGTTTTGCAATGCCTTTTGGCATTTGAAATCATTAACAAATATACCAAACCAGCATTCCTGCAACGATGGAGAAAGTAACATTTCAGGATTTAAATATAAATGTAATTATAGTCTCACATCTTTGCCTTCAATTCTGAAAAAAAGGAAAAAATGATACATAAGTTGCAATGAGCATAATTTAAATCTAAACAGTGAAAATCAAAATCACTTATCCAAAGAGCACACCAGGAGTCGTTCACACAAATCACTAACTGCCACTTGGAGCATTTTGAAGCTAGAAGTGTCTTAAGACTCATCCATCCTTGAGGAGAAGTCTTGGTGGCTCCATGGGGCCAACACATTCAGGGGAAATGTCAAATTTGAAATAATGATTTGATTATGTGGCTTTTTCCTCTTTCAGTATTAAAAAATAAAGGACTGGTATGATTCCATTTGTGTCAGACCAAAAACAAGTCTAAACAATCTCTTCCGACAGTCTTTGGGGAGAACAATGCATTTCAGGAAATGCAGCAAGCTAATTACCACAGTCAGGGAAGACGGTCCCGCTGAGGGTTGGAGGGAGGAGGAGGATATATTGGGGGAGGGGGGAGCCCACAAAGGGCTTCAGAGATACTGATAGTGTTTGCTCTGTGCATTCACAGGTGTTCATTTTATTATAATGCTTTAAATTATACATGCATGTATATGTCCTTTGTTCCATGTACAACAGAGTTCACAATAAAAAATTAAAGATTAAAGTGATTTTTAATATCACTGATTGAGGGGCGCCTGGGTGGCTCAGTCAGTTACGCGTCTGCCTTTGACTCAGGTCATGATCCCGGGGGCCTGGGATGGAGCTCCCTGTTCTACGGGGAATCTGCTTCTCCCTTTCCCTCTGCCTGCTGATCCTCCTGCTCGTGCTCTTTCTCTCTGTCACATAAATAAATAAAATCTGAAAAATAAAAATTTTAAATCACCGAATGAGCTCATTTTGGCATCCTATATATATCCCTTTTTAGTTTATCTATTATGTATATGTCTACGTCATTTTTAATTTCCCAGGTAGTAACAGATAGCCAAATTTCCCAAGGATCAAGTAACGCTTGATCAGAATACCTTCATCAGGGACCAATACTCAGATTCCAATCCACATTTTTAATGTTCTCTTTCGCCACTACCTTCCCTTTTCACCCATATGCTTGTCATTTCTTAAACACACTGTGTTTTGTTTCCTACATCTGGGAGTTTGCAGGACCTACTTCTTCAATATCCTTCCCCTAACTGTCTCTTCCACTAGTGAAGAATTAGTCTTGCTGTAACACCCACATCAATCATTAGGTCCATCCCATGCTGAACAAGTTGAACCAAAGCTCTCCTCTGCTACCTTAACTCTTCCTGCAAGCTTACTGAAACCCCCATCCCGCCTCATGTTGTTGCCTTTCATCCCCAAAAGGTCTTAGATAGCTAAGGTCTACTTGGTTTCTTTTCTCCAGTGCCTGGCACACTGCCTCATATAGTCAGTGCTCCAAGAATGATCGTAACGACTGAATGAACTCCAGGTTGCTTACAGAAGGCCGAGACATATACAAATAACTTTAGAACACAAGGTCTAGAACCTGAGATTAGAATGTTAACTTCATACAAAATATTATGGAAACTTTGAAGAAAAAGAAATGAATGTGCTCCTATTAGCACACAATGAGATGCTAAGATATCTCTTATATAGACAGACACAGTTATATACTGCAAATGCCCTAGAAAAATATGAGATGATTCGTGCTTCATTAAATTTGCAATCGAGTTGGAGAGAAAAGACCAGTAAATACTGTTCGACCAAGGGATGAAGTTTCGAGGTTAACAGAAGTCTAGAGATGGGGAAATCATAAAAGCTAAGTTAGTATAAGCAAAGATAACTTTTTTCAGGAGGTGAGACTAGCTTTGGATGTCAAAAAAGACAGTGTTTGTACAGAGTTGGGGAAAAACAGATGGTTTTCTAGATGTGCGAAGTAAGGGAAAGCAAAAGGAGGCTGGTGTTTATGGGAACTGCTGAAACAGAGCCCAGATTGCGTGTTAGGAAGTCGTGGGAAATAATGGGAGATCAGTAGGTCGTGCCAGATTCTAATGAGGCTTTTAAAGTTACTAACTGCTAACCAAAGTTTGAGATTTTTATGGTAACTGAAGCAAATGATTGATTGATGGGGGTGGGGGGAAACATTGTGCTGATTAAATGTTGACCATTATAATTTTCAGTGCAACAGCTGCTCATGAAATTGCAGTCATTCAAAATGAAAAATAGACACTGTTGTTCTAAAATAGCTGGAACTATTTGGAACCCCGTAGCATGAGTTTATGCTATGTAGTTTCGCTGAGAACATGACGGGGTGCGGGTTCCTTTTTTCATGTAATCATAATGACTTGTTCCACGGATTGAGAATTCAAACTGAGCCACCATTTCACAGCCAGAGCCGGAGTGTGGGTTGTATAAAGTTTAGAAGCGCTTTTCAAGGTTATGAAAACTCCTCCTTACTACCGAACTACAATGTCTAAGATGATATTTGAAAAGCATCAATTGCTTGCATCTCTCCTCTGACTAATAAAAATCTATTAATCACTAACTCACCATCTACACGTATTACTTGCTCAGAGTTATTTTACTATAAAACTTAGTCACGAAATTTGGAGTCTATTTTTACCCTAAGATAAACATTGACAAAACTAACCATGTAGTGTAAATGCTTGAGGTGGGAATTATCCATGAATACAGTGTACAGCTAAACTCATGATTACTTACTGTTTTCTACCTTAAAGAAACATTTTATTGCAAGGTCATCGTTTTAGCTTCTTTGGGATTCGTCATATTTATAATGTCAGTTAAGTCATGTTATAGTTCAGCATTAGTGTACTATGCATCCTTGTTTATTTACTGGCATATTATCTCTGCACCTCTAACTTATTTTAGACTACCTTGCAACCTATCACCCTCACAGTAGACACTCGAAAACAGAGAGAAACTGTGAAAATCCCAACCATTATCTTTTTGGAAAGATAATGCTGGTAGCCATAGGAAGATGAACAGGAGGGCAATGGAAGAGGTTACAAGATAAATGCGTAGGGCAAGAATGGATTGTGTGGAGAATAGAAGAAACAAATTGAAACATTTTAGCGGTTGAATGGGACTTGTTTGGGGGCAAATTGAATCAACAGGTACATCTGAGATGGTGCAGCCCCAGATGTGCTTGCTTAGGGGAAAAAATGGAACTCCCTGGGTAACTAACGAGGAAAGAATGGCAGAGGTTTCGCAGAGTAGCAGGTTGCTATGGCCACAGAAGCATGTCAGGTGGAAATTCAGCCGGGTGTCTCAGTCAGTGACCAATAGAGGTTTTCAGAAGGTTGAAAATGTATTAGCATCCTGAACCAACCGGTTTTTTGTTACGGAAAAGTGATCATCAAGTGGATACCATAAATGTGATTAAGACTTGAAGGGAAGGGCGCCTGGGTGGCTCAGTTGGTTAAGCGACTGCCTTTGGCTCAGGTCGTGATCCTGGAGTCCTTGGATCGAGTCAGGCATTGGGCTCCCTGCTCTGCAGGGAGTCTGCTTCTCCCTCTGACCCTCCCCCCCTCATGTGCTCTCTCTCATTCTCTCTCTCTCAAATAAATAAATAAAATCTTTAAAAAAAAAAAAATACTTGAAGGGAAGCCATATCCCATCTAATCAGATGTTTATGGTACTGAAACAAGATAGGTTTTATATAAAGTACACTTTTAACCTTTCTATTCTACGAAAGTGTAGTGGCTTAACATCCCTGTGCGTCAAATTCTTCATTTGTAAGAGAGAACAATAATTATATCTATCTCATAACTTGTTATATGTGGTGCTTAGAAAATGCATGCCGCATATTAAGTATAATGTAAATGTTAGTCTTTATTATTATGGTTATTACTGTCATCCTCACATAAGGAGGTAGCATGGTATAGTATTTAAGAGCATGAACTCTGGAAATAGGATGCCTGGGCTATTTTTTTCACATATGGCAATTTTTAGCTGTGTAAACTTGGGCAAGTTATTTAACTTCTCTGTGCCTCAGTTAACCCACCTATAGAATGGGAAATAATGGGGCACCTGGGTGGCTTAGTTGGTTAAGTTCAGACTCTTGATTTTGGCTCAGGTCATGATCTCTGGGTTGTGATATGGAGCCCGGAGGGGGGGGCCTCCAGTCTCAGCAGAGAGTCTGCTTAAGATTCTCTCTCCCTCTGCCCCTGCCCCTGTCCCCACTTGCACACTCTCTCTCTCTAACAAATAAATAAATCTTTAAAATAAGTAAATAAATAAATAAATAAATAAACAAAATGGGAAATAATAATCGTATAGACCTCATAGAGGTGTTATGTGGATTAAATGAACTAATATTTGCAAAATGCTTAGATGGATGTCTAGCACATAGCAAATACTGAACCAGCATTTATTAAATAAACAAGCAAATAGGAAAATTTTTATTGGGTTTCTCTAATAGTCCTAGCATCTTTATAGTAGCTGCCCTTTTTTAGTAGTTATTTTCAATCTAATTTGCTTTTATACTTTTCCATAGCTTATGAATGTAAAGAAAGCAAAAAGGAAGGCAGAAAAAACAAAACTAAAATTTATTGCATTTCTATTTTGTTCCAGCAACTCTTGGAGGTATTGCATCATTTAATCCTCACAAAGCCACATGAAATAAGTTTGTTTTTTGTTTTTTGTTTTTTTTATGGCAGGCTACAGACCAGAAAAGAGACCCAAAAAATTGGCATAACTCACTACCCCACAGGTGGTAAAAGTTAAGGCCTGAATTTAAATCCACATTTCATTCATTTTAACATTAATATTCCTTAAATTATACACAGAATTTCTTAAGTTTAAAGCAAATAATAATTATTATTAACCAATAATTATGATAATTACTGATTATGATCGTGTGGCATTTTAATTCTCATTGTATTCTTTTTTATTCTCATTTTATTCTTATCAAATCTTACATTTCTAGTAGTTAACGTTTTTCTCTATGCAATATAAAATGTATCCAATTGTCAACCTGCAATATTAACTCTAGAGTGAGGCGTAATGTTCTGCACAAGAGAGAAGCTTAATGGTTAACTAACTGACTGATGAATGATGGATTCATGGAGAATATATTTTAACCCATGACCTTAAGAACCCCTACAAATATTTAAATATACCCAGTTTACTATCATGACCATATCATTTGCTTTTTTCAGATTGCAGTACACTGATTCTTTATCTTATAAAAATTACTTGTAGGCGTTTACATTTAATAGTTATATCGGGATTTAAGGCAACAGCGAGGTTCCTTTATGCCCTTTTAAGCAGATGAAACACCATTAAAGTTGTTTTTAAAGAATTGATGTGTGCCTCAAACTTGCGAGTTCATCATATATAAAGCAGAAAAGCTGTCTTCATCTTGTATTTAAAATTGAGTATTTGAGACACACAAAATCCATCATTTCATTTTCCATTCTCACCAAACTTAGACTTAATAGACATGACTTCATCTGCTGTTTTCTAGTTAATTTTCAGTTCAGAATTTTTTCAAATTGTATTCCGAGCTAAAGCCCCCATCTACACAGAAGCAGTGATTTTCACATCAAAGTTTAAAGGAAGACAGAAACACATTCTCAGATAGCAAGGAAAGAAAATAATTACTGCTGTTAGTCACTCCTCGAAGGCCAAGGAGAAAATGGAAATAATTTTAGATGTGGATGAAAAGGTGAAATGTGGTTCCTCTTTGTCACTGCTATGTGTTAGTTTCAAAGCAATCTAATGAACCAGAACAGCGTCAGCGAGAAAATAGAAGGATGCCATAGTATCTTTTCTCTTTTTGAATTCAAGAAATTCATAGTTTCTATTATCTAACTTTTAGAAAATCCAATGGAGATATTTTTCACCTGCAAATTCATTAGTGGGTAGCTCTTTCTTCTGTTCATATTATCTTCATATACCCTTAAAATGAAGTAATTGTTTTCAGCGACAATGCAGAATAACAACAAGAAACCCTCAAACGTAATCTGTTAAACTCTTCTAAACAAATGCATTATTCAATGTATATATACTTGTATTTATACCCTTCATTCTGAGAGCATTTCTCGGTCTCCACAGAAATAACCCAGACCTCATTCTAATATATGTGTGAGCCAATGAATACAGACTTTAGAAAAAAATAATAGAAAACTAACCCCTAGCAAATTCATGGTTAGCTATCATTTTATGCCATGAAATATCAAGTTCATGACACTAAAAAATTTTCTTAAAAATCACTGTTTCAAGAAGCGCTTTTGGAGAACATGAACCAAGTCCAGTAGGACTTATGCTTTAACATTTGTAAACAGAGACGTGGAGAAAAGGTTGAAATATAGTTTAATAACTTAGCATGAAAAACAGAAGTTATGTATCTTCAACCAAAATTTAGTATATGTTTCTTAAAGATGAACAAAGGGAGATATGCATGGGGGGGGCTTACATTTGTTGGGAGGAGAAATATTACTAACAAAATGAATGTTGAGTATGCAAGAGATTTACCATTTTCCCTTCATATCTACCCTTCATTCTCCTTCCTGCTCTGTGCCTGGAAGGATGAACCCCATGAATTGCACAGACTCCCTCTAACTTCCAGTTGGCTTTGGCCCATGGAAAAGCTGCAGGAGATCTGCATGGGGAAGAAGTGTGAGATCAGATTATTTAGCCCCTGGCTAACCTTTGCCAAGCAGTTTGGCACTCCACCAAAGGCCAGGGCACCTGCTTGGCCTCCCTCTCCTATAACCACAGTGACATCCAAAGCAATAGTGACATTTCTTTCTGGGTTCCAATACTCATCCCCCTTCAGATCTAGGATGCTAAGTGCTTCCTGCCTTTGCTAGGACTGAGATGTCATCCTTTTGCTGTTTTTTTTTTTTTTTTCTTTAAATCCCAGCTCAGACCTTTGTATATAGTTCTTTTATTAAACTATAGTTAATTACTTCAGTTGAGTGTGCCCTCTTTCCTGCTGGTAAGTATAAGGAACAATTGCCAGTATTAACTTCTCAATTTCAGTCCGATAGCTATTAAAGAAATTTAAATGTCTTTAAAGCAATTTAAATGGTTTTACAGAGTCAACTTCATTAACTTCGGTATAGCTGGCAATCGATGATAATTTAATGTTTAATTTAAAGTTTAAGGTTTAATGTTTTTCTTATGGGAGTAGAAAAGTGTTTCTACGATTTGGTAACTAATTATGTCAAGAGAAGTAAATTCAGGCAATATTTATGGAACTTCAATTGAGAAATTAAGAAATTCTCTTGTGGTGGGTGTGCTTTTGATTGGGCATTCTTCCTTAATTTTCAATATTTCAAATAATCTTACCTCCCACTTTTCTAAATTTTAAACTTGTTATTTACTATCACAGCGTCTTTAAAACAAAGGCAATATTATATAGTGATGTTACTGCATTTGAGTGTTTTAGCAATATGTTAAGGTCCACATGGGCATCAAGGAATGAGTTTTGGCTTTAAGAACCATAACAGCAAAGAGCCAAACATAATCAACATAGTCAAGCTCCAGGGATGATAGGAATATTCATCTTCAGTCCATTGTCTTTTTAATTAAAATTGTTAGCATTTCACACCTGTCCTGGCTGCTCAATATTTTTTCCCCACCCCAAAACATAATCACTGAATCAACAAAGTTCAAAACAGATGATCTGGGAGTACTGAGTGGTGGCTGTGAATGCCTTGGCTCTCTCATCACAGTTTGGTTGCATTATGCAAGTACTGATTTAAAAAATCATCATGCCCAGCTTAGAGTCTGAAACCTTTAAGAGCCAGAAAACCTTCAGGAATGAGAATAGTAGGCTTCCATGTGCCTTTTTCAACACCCCCTTTTCCAGCTCTTTTTATCCAAGATGTGCAACCACATAAACACATTTTACTTGCTGATCTCTACCATGATGTTTTTATTTATTTGGTCAAAAGGCAAAGATAATAATTCTTTACTAAATTTAATATGATAATGAAAAAGCAAACCCACCATGTTTGATCCCTCCTTGATCACTCAGTATGTATGTTTATAACATGTTAAATAGCTCACATTTGAACAGATTTTACATTATAAACATATGTATCACAAGATGGTATCAATATTGAAATTGCACAGGTGATGAAATGAAGACTCAAAGTTGAATAACCAGCCAGCTATAGAACTTGACCTTAAACTCAGGTTTCCTAACTCCAGTTAATTACCATATCCATTAAGCCTTGAGAACATATTTTGATCTAGTATAGTAGAAAAGCCATTAAAACACTAAGTATCCAAATCAGGATAAAGGGAGAAAAGGGGATGATGAAGTCACTGATAGGAAACATCACCGGGCTCAGAATTTTTCCTAAGAAGAGCTTTATCTGAGGGAATAAAGGCCAGAGATGTGCATTCAATGAAGTCTTTGTCATTGTCATTAATCTCAAAAGTGGAGTCCCAGAAGATGTCAAGGAAAAGGAAGGAATGCAAAATTCTTCTCCCAACATTCTGTTCTAGCATATCCACCTTAATCTTTCCCGAGATGGAAATTAAGAAATGGGCCAAAGAAAAGGATGGTCTATGTCACATAGACTTCTGAGACACTGTGCAGGCTCTAGGGACCCATGCCTTCAGCAAAAATGCTCATACACACAGATTACTCCTATCCTATTACTGCAAACAGTGCATGAGAAAGGTATTGACCAAGTGGTCCAGAAAGACTTACAGCACTGGTGAAATTAATGCAAATCATCACATGATTGATACAAAATAACTGTTGGATTTGATGCCTGGTTATTTCGTTAGTAGTGTAGCACTCACTTCCTTCCTATATGCATGCAAACTCCAAATGACACTAGATGCTCCAAAATTTGACTTGCACATCCTTTTTAGGTTCTCAGAAGGAATTACTTCCCCCCAAAATGTTAAAATAAAGGTTCTTTTCCTAGACCAACCTGTAAAATTTTACTGAGCCCCGTAATTTAGCAAGGGAAAAGAGGAAATATTTTCATAATACTGGGAATGAAACCAAGTAGAATCTTAACTAGATTGAATTACCTTGAATGTGATGTTTGAACATGTGTGCGTGCTTATTTCCATTCCTCAGTCATTGATTCATTCAGCTGACATTTGTTGAGCACCATCCATTTGACAAGCACATACCAGGGATTTCAGAAACAAAGACAAACCTTTGTTGGTCTCAATTATTGATAAACTAATAGACTGGTGGTAAAGACTGATGGACAAGTTTACCAGAATTCTTATTTGAACATCCTTCGAATACAACTGCAGTCATGTTTGCATAAATAGGACAAATCCTGCTGCTCAGAAACCTACCACATGATAGCAGGACCTCAGACCCTCTCATAGGGAGTCCTCAGGTGGGATATCGTCTGTCCGTCCATCCTTCACTCCCCCACCTGGCTCCATGTTATATGGCTCCACTTCCTACTGTTTTCATTAACTGTCTCTTAAAGGTCTCATGGACTATGTTGCCACCACCATTGTCTTGAGGAGCCAAGGCAAAGATGATTCTTCCTTTTGTATGATAGTTACAGGGCCAGCTTCATGAATAGGTGACCAGCACAGTCACACGGGGTTCTACTTTCAAAAGTGTCTTACACTTGGAGTTTAATGCTCTGTAATCATCATCTGAAATTCTTAATAATTTTATCTTTGAATTTTTGTTTTTTAAATGAATAAATGAAGCCCACTGAGACAGTGGTGCATGCACTGGGACTTGGAACCTGAGCCCACAGATGGTCCCCCCCTCCTACCACCCCTCTGACTCCATGGGAAGAGTTCTGGGCAGCCCACTCCCCACTTTCTGTAACCCTGGGTCCTGCCCCGCCTTCCCTCTTGGTCCCCACTCCCTGACCTCTGTCACATTCCACCCAGGGCAGCAACAGGATCATGTTGGTAGGTAGAGGCCTACATTCTTCTTGTTGCCCTTGACTCCCATCAGAGGCCTGGGCAGGAGTCATGGGGAAGGTCAGAGTCACTAGTGTCTGCCCTGCAGTATCTAGAGAAGGTGCAAGGTGATGGTCACCTGGTCCTGCACTGGCAGTGCCACAGAATATTTGATGGGGGCAAGCTTTTCTTGAACACCTGTTCCAGGTACCAAGTGTGTATCAGCTTGGAATTGCAATCTCAGGGAGTCACCCAGTCAACCATGGGACTGATAGTGGCTAATAGGAAGGGGAGATTGACTTTTCTGCCCCCACCAGGTCCCTGAATTTTTATTTTACACCAGGCAGCAAAAATTATGTAACTGACCCGAATGGGTAACATACACAATACCCCTGATGTCATCCTGAACAGAAGGAGAATAACTTATAATACTGTCCCCTTTAATATGACAGAGTATAATGGGAGAGGAACACTTTAATCATGTTAGAATAACATAATCAGAGAAACCACAGCTTGGGAAGTGACCTTGCTTGGCATGAAAGAACCTCCATCCATGGAGAAGTTGAGGCAGAGAAGATGACTCGTGGGGTTAGAAAATTGGATTTATACAGGCATAGAAAAACTAAGTGAATATAGTGAGAATTGTAGGAGCCAAATTTCTCACTGCTGGAGAAAATATAAATATAGAATGGGGAAGGTGAGAATAAATCCCAAAGTGTTGGATTGAAATTGTAAACTCATGGCTCTCTCTATATGTATAAGTGGATGGGTATAGAAAGAGATGCAGCTCTAAGTGGGTATATGCATATGTGTGTGTATATATATATATTCTTAGGTCTGCCCATTGAGAAGCTCTGGAAGCCCAGTAGCAATGAGCACACCTAGCATACTGATCTTGGTTTCTAAATACCATTCTCCACTAAACAAAAGCATAACTCCTTGGAAAAAAGGATGGTTTCAGAGTAAGAAAGATATAAGGTGGAAATGGAAAGAAAAGAAGGGGTCAAAGAATATTCGGATATGTCAAAGAGCAGAGGAATCACCTTAAAAGAGCTCTTATTGCAAAAACTTGGGACAATTTGAGCAGCAAAATAAATAATGATAATAATTAATTATAACCCATTGAGTAAAATAGGAATCCATGGGTCCATGCTAATATAAATACATAAGTGAATGAGTGAATAAGTAAGTGAACAAAATAGGACAAGGATTGTTCTACGTTACAGTAAAGTGCCAACTATGATGAGTTCAGAATATGACATTTTGGCAATCCCCACAATAAAAATTAATTCAGGAAAGGATAATCCCTAGGTGTTTAAAAAAATGAGTGGGGGGGGGTGCCTGGGTGGCTCAGCCGGTTAAGCGTCTGCCTTTGGCTCAGGTCATGATCCCAGGGTCTAGGGATCGAGCCCTGCAGCCCATTTCTCCCTCTCCCACTCCCCCTACTTGTGCTCTGTCTCTCTCTCTCTCTCAAATAAATAAAATCTTTAAAAAAAAATTGAGTGGAAGTTTGATGAGAAACGGATTATTTACCTAGTCTCAAAGTAGCTCCACAATTATTTTAATATTATTTATTTAAAAATTGAAATAATAAGCACGTGTTGACATAAATAACATAATTTTGCTTAAAATGTTTTTTTCAAAAATTAGTGAGAGTAGTGGCATTGCTTTTTTTTTTTTGCAAATCTTGCTAATTTTAGGATTAATACAAGAGGTAGATTCTTATATCTGCTTTTGTATTTACTCTAATGTGACATGTTGTTTTAGCTGAACTACATAAAGAAAATCTAGCCTCACACAGATATGTAGTTGAAAAATGAAAGGGTATTTTAACAACCTTTTCAAATAATGGTACATATTCTTTGGCACCGTAGCAAAATTTAACAAATAGTTCCTTAAATATTACCTTAAAAGTATTTTTATGGAATAAAAAACGATCTCAATTAAATTTTCATACTGTGCTAAATTCCATTTGTTTACCCTGTATTTTTTTAAATTGATAGATTCTACTCTTAACAGTTTTAGATTTACAAAAAAATTGAGCAGAGTGCTGAGTTCTCTTTATACTCCTACCCCACACAGTTTGTCCTATTATTAATACCTCACATGATTGTGGTACATCTGTTACAATTAATGAGTCTTTTCTTTTCTTTTTTTATTAAAGTATAATTACATACAATGTTATATTAGTCCCAGCTGTAAATACTTAAATTAAACTAAATTTCCATTAAGATTTACTCTTTATGTTGTATAGTTCTATAGGTTTTGACAATGTATAATGTCGTGTCTCTACCATTATTATGTCATACAGAATAATTTCACCTACAGAACAGTTTCACTGCCCTAAAAATCCCCTGTGTTCATTTCTCCCACCACCCATATTCCCCAGGATCCTTGGCAACTGTGGAACTTTTTATTGTCTGTTCTTTTCTCTTTTCCAGAATGTCATAGTTGGAATCGTATAGTAATTAGATTTTCCCTAACCAATGTCCTTGTAAGATTCTTCTATTTCTTTTCATGGCTTGCTAGCTCATTTCTTTTTGTCACTGAATACTATTCCATATCACCACAATTTGTTTATACATTCACATATTGAAGGACATCTCAGTTGCTGCCGGTTATTGGCAATTATGAATAAAGCTGCTATAAATATATGTGTGCAGGTTTTGGTCGGGTGTAAGTTTTCAACTCAGTTGGGTAAATATCTAAGAAGATGATCGCTAAATAGTATAATGGAACTGTTTAGCTTTGTAAGAAACTGCCAAACTGTCTTCCAAAGGACCATTTTGCATCCCCACCAGTAATGAACGAGAGTTTCTATTGCTCCACATTCTCTATGGCATTTGGTATTGTCAGTTTTTTGGATTTTAGCCGTTTTAATTGGCGGGTAGTGGTACCTCATTGTTTTAATTAGCAGTTCCATAATGACAATGATATTGAGCATTTTTTCATATGCTTATTTTCCATCTGCATATTTTCTTGATAAATTATCTGTTCAGATCTTTAGTCCATTTTTTAATTGTTTTTTTTGTTGTTGTTGTTGTTGAGTTTTAAGAGTTCTTTGTATATCTTGGGTACAAATCTTTATTAGATGTGTGTTTTACAAGTATTTTCTCTCAGTCTCTTGCTTCTTTTCATCCTCTGAACAGTGTCTTTCACAGAGAAGAAACATTTCATTTAATAAACTCCAAGTTATTAATTTTTCTTTCAAGGATTATCCTCTTGTTATTACATATAAAAATTCATCATAAAACCAAGATTATCTAGATTTTATCCTATTTTATCTTCTGGAGGTTTTATATCTGACAATTAGATCCATGAACCATTTTAAGTTAATATTTGTGTAAGATGTAAGGTCTGTATCTAGACTTTTTTTTTTTTTTGCATGTAGATGTCCAACTGATCCAGAGCCACTTGTTGAAAAGACTGTCCATTCTCTATTGAATTATCCCTGCTCCTTTGTCAAAGATCAGTTGACTATATTTGTGTCAGTCCATTTCTGGGATCTATCTTCTGTTGTATTGATCTATTTTCTATTCTCTAGTCAATACCATGTTCTCTTAATTACTGTCACTTTATACCAAATATTGAAGTGAGATAATATCAGTCTTCCAACTTTGTTCTTCTGAAGTATTGCATTATCTAGTCTGAGTTTGGCTTTTCTGTATAAACTTTGAAATTGTTTTGTCAGTATCCATGAAATAACTTGCTGGATTCAAAGTGGGAAAAACTGGCATCTTGACAATATCAAATCTTCCTTCTCATGAATATGGAACATCTCTCCATCTATTTATATCTCATTGATCACTATCATCAGAGTTTTACAGTTTTCTTCATTACTTCTTATACATGTGTTATTAGAATTACACATAAGAATTTCATTATTTCAAGACAAATGTATTGTGATTTTGATTTCAAATATTCATTGCTGGTACACAGAAAAGCTACTGATTTTTGCATATTAAACTTGTATCATATAACCTTACTATAATTGTTTATTCCTTTCAGGTGTTTTTCTTGTTGTTGATTATTTAGGATTTTTTTACGTAGATAAGTATGTGATCTGCAAACAAAGACAATTCTATTTTGTCCTTTCCAGTATGTATACTTTTTATTTCTTTTCTTTCTTATTGAATAGCTGGAACTATGTTGGATAGAAGTTGTGGGAGGATATCCTTGCCTTGTTCCCAATTTTGGGGGTAAAGCATCCATTGATTACCATTAAGTGTGATGCTAGCTGTAGGTTTTTGAAGATGTTCTTCATCAGGTTGCGGAAGTTTTCCTCTATTTCTAGTTTGCTGAGTTTTAATGATGAAAAGGTGTTGGATTTTGTTAAATGCTTTTTCTACATCAGTTGACATGATCTTTCTTCTGTTAATGTGTTCATGGCCTGTTAATGTGATCAGTTACGTTAATTGATTTCAAATGTCAAACCAGCTTTATCTTGCATTAAATCCAACTTAGTTGTGGCGTATAGTTCTTTTTATACAATGTTGGAGTCTATATGCTAACATTTTGCTGAGATTTTTTACATCTATGATCATGATAGATATTGCCCTTAAAGACCGGGCCCCCCAGATTTCATTCTCAAACTAGTCCACACTCACTCTGCAGCAGTTCATCAAAATTACCTTTTACATTTTCCTACCAGTTATTGGCTCTAGAAGCTTCTGTTCCTATGACCTGATCTTGGCAGTGATTCTCTTTATTCACTGACCTTCCCAGATTTCATGGTGATTGTAGAGCCTGTGACTTTCATTTTTTAGTGGATGTAAGAAGAGTTGTTGATTCTCAGTTTGTTCAACTTTTTTCTTGTAAGGACCAGAGTGACAACTTCCAAAACCTTTACATGAGAGAACTTCCCATTTACTTTTTAATAAGTACAAAACACTGACAAATTAACTTATCTTGAGCAATCCTGGTGAAGACCCTCTTAACTGAATTATAAAATTCAACATCTCCATGAGAAAATAGACATTGTGTGCTTGCTGATAATATGCACTGAGAGCACAGCATCACTTTATAATATTCTGTCAAGAATGCATAACCCCAATCTAATTATGAGAAAACAAAAGATAAATCCAAAATGAGGTCATTCTACAAAGTAACTAACCTATATTCTTCAAAAAAGTCATGGTCATGAAAATCAGGGCAAAATAGAGAAGTTCTTTCAGTTTGAAAGAGAACGAAGAGACGTGGCAACTAAGTGCCATGTGTGAAAATGCATTGAATCCCAGACGAGCAAGAAATGGGTGATATAAAGACATTGAGGGGCAAGTGGAGACATTTGAATGAGCTTTATGGATTGTATGATAGCACTGAATTAACATTTATTTCCTAATTTCGATGAACATGTGTAGAGTAGTGTCATCGTTTTTAGGAAATATACCCTTATGTATGTAGGGATATTAAAGCATAATGTCAGAAACTTATTTTCATATGGCTCAAAAATATAATCGTAATAATATTTACATAGAGAGAATTATAACACAAACAATTAATAACTGGAAAATCTGCGTAAAGAGTATACAAGATGATCTGATGTATACTGAACACTCGGGAAAAGTTAACTATATTCAGAATGCATACAATATAAATATTCGTTATATCATTAAAAATAATACATAATTTCAAAGCTTCTGGCAGTATCTCCACTGAGGGCATATATCTGGGATAGAAGGCACTTTTATTTAACAATAAACAAAGAATGCAGAACTTAATGGGTTTTCTTGGCAAGTTTACGTTCTGCGTATAATACAAAAAGTCATTTCCGTTATGGATAGGGAAATAGTAAGAGAGTCTATTGCCTTTAGGAAAGTTTATTTTATATGAATTTTCTAAAATGTCTCTGAGCCTCTGTGTGTAGAATGTGGAGAAGTCCTGTGCACCCTCACGTACAGTTGCTCAGGAGTTCTCTTCAGTAGACTGGAGTAGAAAGCAAGCAGGGTGGCATGGTGGGGAAATTTCAAGTAAGACTGGATTTGGAATACGATACTCACATAGCGTTATTCTATTGGACCTGAAGTGTCAAGCACACCATGGAATGTTCTGCTGGGCTTTGGAAACACCCACCTACCATTCTCTTATACGGTCTTGCCCAATCCAATAATGTCTCTGGGAGGGAATTAGTGATTAAGTAATAACAAATAAATACTGCTTCGCTTCTTAGAAAGCTTGAAAGGTTAATTGAGTCAAATTCAAAAATAGTATTCAGATTCCAATATAAATGAACACATCCAAAGCAGATCTTCAGGTTCCTTGAGAGTAGAACTGGTAAGTATTTCTGACCTACTATTGCACATGAAAGCATTTAAGGATACCATAAAGTGGTCCAACATGCTCAAAAATAGAATAATATCTCTACTCAAATATCGATTCAGTATAAATTGCATGGAATTATATTGTGTCTGTTGCCTCCTAAATGCTCAGCATCCAGGCTTTTAAATGTTTTTTCAGTATAGCTTGATTCAGAATTTTATTTTGTTGCATTATATATTCAGATAGATCTTTTATTCCTTCCAGCTCATTTTTGCATAATGTAATTTTTCATAATGTTTTTCTATTTTTATCTGTTTATCAGACTTATCCTATTTTTTGATGAAGCATTTTGAGGGGGCACATTGTTGAGTTATTTACTCTTCCCAGTTTTATTGAATGTTTTAGATATTCTTATAGCTGTTCCATTTCATCTGGAGAATATAATGTACAATAAAACTGAAATGCATTACATTCAATGAAACATGGCAAGCACCTGGTTTCCTTCTGCTTTGCTGCATAAGATCTCTCAAACAGAGCTCCACATCAAGACTGAGAGCATTTTGTTGCAGAAAGCTGTGAAGTTCCTACTGAAAGAACTGGATAAAACATATCTTACACCTGAATCTTATGATAAGCCAATATGCAAAATATTTTCTGGCTGAAATATGTTTACATGAGTGAAATGTGTGAATTTCATTCATTTTTGGCTGCCTCTAGAAGAAAAAAGAGAAGGGGTGCTAGGTGGTATTGCCAGAAGATGCCATCCTAAATGTCAATGAAGCCATATGAAATAAAAGCATCTCCTAAAAGCTGTAAGAAGCTTCCCTAGAAATCCATAGAAAGATGGACATTTTTTTACAATGAAAAGACAAAACTAGAATTCCAAATCTTATAAATACACTAAAACTTAAAGTATGATTAAGTGTTTCACAGTGAAAAAGCTGGTTACAATGCTATAAAACTTAATGAGGTCTACCAAAGTTCAACTTCTGGTAGATTCTGTCATCTGATTGGGGTTAATGATATTTCATAATGTAAAATTGCAAATATGTGTAAGAGATAAATATGCCGAAATGTTCACTCTCCATCGGATCTTAGAAATTACACAGAGTAGGCTACATAATCCCTTAGAAATATGGGGTCCAAAAAATTTGGGTTGCTGGGAAAGACTGTGAGAGCAAGGGGAGACTTTTTTCCCATTCTCAAGATGGAAGAAACAAGGGCGCGTTTGTCAGATGCAACAATAAAGAGGCAGCCTGGATCTGCTTGGGTGGGTTTTCCTGCCCTTTGAGTGGCATGATGACCTCAGAGTTATGCTCACTCAGGCAGCATAGGATAAGAAACTTGCTGAGTTTTTTGTTGTTGTTGTTTTGCTTTGTTTTTATTTTATTTTATTTTATTTTATTTTATTTTATTTTATTTTATCGTTATTTAAGAAGTGTTTAGATGTAGGGGAACAGGGAATGAACATGGGAGTTGGATAAATCCACCAGCTCAGAAAACATCTGGCATACTTTTTAATAGTCATACTTCAGTTCCTGACTCAGTCTGGACCTAACTAGAAAAATAAGCAATAGCCACATTCTTATCATCTATTGGAGAGTAAAGTTAAATTGCCCTTCAAGATCTATGAGGCAGTCATGACTCCTGGATTCTGCATTGCCCATCTCTCCTTCTTAAGGATAATGTGAATTACTCAGAACCCAAATGCACTAGAAACTACCATCGTACTATCTCCGTCTTCATCCCTAAAGAATTACCCCTTTCTATACATCTTGTCTTTAGCTTGTCTTTAGTCTTTGCTGCAGTCAGTTACAATTCCTGCTAACAAGGCCCCTCCAAAAGTAAAGTTTTATTCTAGACCCTAGTTTGGAAATAGTCATCAGGCTTTTCATACTTGCCTCTTTTCCAGAATTGAAGCCAATTCCCCAATTCCAGTCTGACTGTTAATATAATGGTTCATAACAGATTCACCAGAAGATAAATTCCTACCAGATTACTGAGTAGTAGCTACTGTGTGAATTCAGAGGCTCTACTCCACATTTCTATAGAAACTTGTACCTCCTGTAGCATTTGAATGCTATACTGCAATTGTTTCTTTATTGGCATCATTTTCCGACCAGGCTGGGAGACATGCCAGGAGAAGGACTGATTTTTTCTAGCTTTATTGAGATACAATTGACATATAACATTGTGTAAGTTTAAGTTGTACAACATGATGATTTGATACACACATATAATTTGAAATGATTACCACAATAAGGTTGTTTAACACATCCATCACCTCACATAATTACCTTTGTGAGTGTGGTGATAAACATTTAGGATCTACTCTCTTAGCAGCTTTCAAGTGTATAATAGAGTATTGTTAAGTATAGTCACGATGCTGTATATTAGATCCCCAGAACTTATTCATTTTATAACTAGAAGCTTGACCAGTATCTCGCCATCTCCCCTACTCCAGCCCTTGGAAACCACCACTCTATTCTCTGTTTCTACAAATTTAGCTTTTTTGAAGATTCCACATAAAAGTGAGATCATACAGTTTTTGTCTTTCTCTATCTGACTTATGTCAGTTAGATAATACCCTCAAGGGCCATCCATGTTATTGCAAATGACAGAAATTTCTTCTCTTTAATGACTGAATAAAATTCCATGGAATATATATACTGCAACTTCTTTATACATTCACCTGTCAACTGACACTTAGGTTGTTTCCATGTCTAGTTATTGTGAATAATGCTGCAATGAACATGGGGGTGCAGATACCTCTTTGAGATTCTGATTTCATTTTCTTTGGATATACACCCAGAAGTGAGTTTGCTGGATCATATGGCAGTTCTATTTTTAATTTTTTGGAGAACATTCACACTGCTTTCCAGTGTGGTTATACCGATTTTCATTCCCATCACAGTGCACAAGAATTCTCTTTCCTTCACATGCTCTCCAAAATTTATCCCTTGTCTTTTTGATAATAGCCATTCTAACAGCTGTGAGGTGATAGCTCATTGTAGTTTTGATTTGCATTTCCGCAATGATTACTGATGTTGAGCAGCTTTCCATGTACTTGTTGGCCATTTATATGTCTTTGGTTTGAATAGAACAGAGCTTCTCTGTAAGTAAGTGACTTGTAATCAGAATTCCCAAAGCTGTCACTGGTACTGTGGCAGTTTACTCAGACCCAATTAAAGCTTCTACTTTAAATAAGAGACAAAGAAACAATTTCCAGGAGAAAAGTGAAGGATGGATTACATAACTTCCAGGGGGCATTTACATAGATACGAGAAGGCAACAGTGAGCACCAATGTTAGAAATGATAATGACTAGGGAATGCAGAATTGTGTGTATTAAGCCTGCAGTCTGAACAGAAATGAGCACGAAAGACTGGATCTATTATTCAAAAAATCATACACTGAATAAATGGGAAGAGATTTGTAGCAGAGCTTCAAAATGACATAATACTATAGGGTTTGTATTTTAATACTATAAATTTATGTTTTATAAGGATTAAAATGCTTACAGATATTATTTTAGTAAGGATTTGATCCAATTATTCAGAGCAGCATATCAAAATAAATATATCTAAAACATACCTATGTCTCTTTTACTGCTACAGAAGCCTTTAAGACTAATGAGAACACAGTTATATCAATTTTTAAAAGTATTTAAAAGTTGAGTGGAATATTCTGAGATTACCATATGTATCAACCAATTTTTTAAATAAAGAACACAATACAGAAATGATGTTATCTTGTGATTAAAGTTTCCAATAAACAGTGAAACTGTTTGGCAAGGGCCCAGGGATTTTTAAAAATATCATGTTACATAGTTAAAGAATGGAGGTATAGAGAAATTGTGAGACAATGGAACCAGTGTTTAAGGATTCGTAGTGTAAGCTTCTTGTGCTTGAATGATGGGCCCTGTGTGAAATCATTTTTTATACGTCCATGGTTAATATTTTATTTTTACTCATCTATAATTGCTTTGTTTCAAAATTGTTAGCTATATTAAATGCACATAATTCAAAATGAGATAAAATTTAAAATAAATAGAATAATTTCCAAGTAAGATCCCGAGAGCCTGAATTCTTTCTACAGATGAGGGTTACTCTCTTGTCCACTGATATATCTCAATGCCTATGATAGTGCCTAGAATGAAGTGAATATTCAAAATTTATTTGCTGAATGAATTGGTGTGACGTGAATGCCTATTTTAACTTCCTCCTCTTTTATTTATTTATTTTTAAAGATTTTATTTGTTTATTTGAGAGAGAGAGAGAGCATGAGTGGAGGGGAGAGGCAGACAGAGAGGCAGAAGCGGGCTCCATCCCAGGGCTCGATCCCACGGCCATCCCAGGGCTCAACCTGGCTTGATCTCAGGGTCCAGGGATCATGACCTGAGCAGAAGGCAGATGCTTAACCGACTGAGCCACCCAGGTGCCTTTCCTCCTATTTTAGATCTCTATTGACATAGCTATCAGAACAACGAGAAAAGGGAGCCATCTTTTTTTTTTTTGTCAGTGTTGAATCTGGAAAACGGTGATATTTACTGAAAAAAAAAAAGATTGATGCTATATAGTTCAAATTGGACTAGAGCAAAATATTAATAATTAAAAAGCTGACCTGTCCATGTGGGAAGGAGCAGCCTACTGAAAAAGCATGACCAGACCATCATTGTCCAATTCAGAATGGTTTAGGCTGGAAGTGGCAGCCGGTTGGTTAATAGTCAGGGGCATGTCTGAATCCCACCATCTTCGTCTGGAAAAACTGCCAAGTCCCAGAGACTACACCTATGGCAAATACATGGGGTTATTTTTAACAGGCTTGGAGCTTGACACAGATGGTCCTGCCAGGCACAGGATGGCTGCTCTATCAAATAGTGAATAGAAATTCCAGCTTTTCCATTTCCCAGGTGGTTTGTTGTTGACTGGGCAGAGGAAAGCTAAAGTAAAGCTACAATTTTCATCTTCTATTATTTGAGACAGAATGATTAAAATAATGACCCACACAATTTCAGAAAACACTATCTCCTTTTTAATACCAAGCAAGCATTGAACTTCTTGGTAAGTGTAATACCAAACAGTAATAGATGATCATAGTGATGATGATGATGGTGCTGGTGATGATGACAGACTCAAAAAAACATACTAAGTTTTCTTCTTCTGGATCAAGAATTTATCAGGTTTTGGCTTCTGGCTTAACAAGGTTGAATTCCTAATATGTATTGATGTTTCATTCTTTCTTGAAGTCGAATTAAAATGCTAAAGGATATTAAAAGAAGCTTTCAATCCTAGAACATAAGATCCATACTTTCTTAAGGGAGTGCTCTCTACATTCAGATCTTGTCCATTTGTAAGGGAACCATGAGAAAATTTACTCTATCCACCAACACTGATTAATTTGGACCTTCTATTATACTTATCACCACAAAAATTTTAACCAACACTGTGAACAGAGGCATCAAAATGGAATATTAAAGAAAATTTGGGGAAAAATTAACTCAGTAAAAGTTTATAATGTTAATTGGTCATGTTCAAATAGTTGGGGAATATTAAATCTAAAGCAGTGAAAGCAAAAAGGAATTGCTACTCAAAAATCTTTATTGGATGAAATAAAATGGGAGAGAATCAGAACAATTAATATTCATGTGGTAGAAGTTCCAGGAGGAGACAATCAAACTTAATATGTTGTAGAATTTTTCCTTTCATCAATTCAGTACAAGTGAAAACATGATAAACGAGGACAGAACAATTCATCCCTAATACGGTAAAGAATAGTATCTTAAACCAACATACTATTTAATGTTAGAAAGATGGAATTACCTTTAAAGTCAAGAAGAAAATGAGTACACTATTACCATTATCAAATATTATCTAGACATGCTAATCAATGCAATACTGTGACAAAAACAATTCAGACAAATACCTATTGGAAAAAGTGGTAAAATTATCATAATTTTCAGATGGTGTTATTGTCTACTAAGAAAATGCAAGCGAATCAACTAAAACATAATCAAAACGCATAAATGAACTCAGAAAAATATCTAATTATCACATTAATGCAAATTTTGATAGTATCTTATGTACCAGCAACAGTCTATTTGAAAAATCGAAGTGAAAATACTTTATTCTTAGCAACAATAAAAAAATATAAATGCCTTACAATAAATGTGCAGATTACTAAATAGAGTAAACTACAAAAAGTCATTGGAGTACAAAAAAGACTAGCAAATGAGGGTAATTTATCACTGAAGGAGAAAACTTAATAGTGTAATATAATAGTTCTCCCTAATATGACTCAAAATGCAATGTAATTATAATAAAACCAATTATAATTATAATAAAATAAAAATAGTATAATTACAAAAATAACTATAAAATTATAATTAAAAATTTAAAATGTTTTGCGATTACAAAATGTTACTGAAGTTTCTACAGTTGAAAAACTGGGCTAAAATAGTATAAAGAAATTTGTGGGAGAGTTTCACCATCCACTATTAAGATGCATTAAAGTGTTTCAATAATTAGACTTAAACAGTCCAAACCGATTGGAGGAAGTTCTGAAACTGGGAATAAGAGAAAAGCTCAAAAGAACAGAGATGTAAATGACATAGACACCTATTTATTGTATTTTACATAAAAGAAATCCGGCTGTAAACAGTTTAGAGCTGACAAGGCAGCTCCATGGTATCATCAAAAACTGAGGCTTTCCACCAGATTCTTTCACTAAGGCTTCCATTCTAAGTACAGCTTCTATCTGTGTGACCACTGTGTGGTTTCTACCCTCCACAGTATGTGTTAGTCCAAGACATTTGCTGGAACATCACCCATCATTGACGCACTGCAGGTCAGAAGGGAAGAAAAGACAAGAAAGCAAAAAGCTGGCTCCTCTTCAGTAAGTGAATTCCCTCTAATCAGCCTTTGCAAATGGCACATGCAATAATCTTGCTTACCCCTCATTGGCCAAAATGTCATTATGTGATCACACCCTGCTACAAGGAGGAATGCGGAGTATTCAGTTTCATTTATGCAGTAGTCTGCCTAGCAGAAAATTAGAATTTTTTTTCCATGGAGGCTGCAGCAGAGAGTGGATAGATGTTGGGCTAGACAACTCCTAGCTTCTGACAAATGAGTTGGAATATAATAAAATTGGCATTTTATATTAATCGGGAAATTATGGATTTTTTCCAAAATGATGTGGGGAAATTGGTTAAGTGTTTAGAAAAATACTAAGTTCAGGGGCACCTGGGTGGCTCAGTCAGTTAAGCATGGGAGTCTTGATTTTGGCTCAGGTCAGGATTCCAGGGTCATGAGATGGAGCTCCAGGTTGGGCTCTGCTCTAAGTGAGGAATCTGCTTGAGATCCTCTCTCCCTCCCCCCACTCATGCACATTCTCTCTCTAAATAAATGAATAAATCTTTTAAAGAAAGAAAAAATACTAAGTTCAGTCTTTCCTTACAGTATACACATAATAAATTTCTATTATATTTATTTTCAAATCATATAGGAACATTTTTATGATTTAAAATAAAATGTCATAAAAGATAATTTGAAAAAATACAAAAAAGTATGTCAAGATCATATACTGTCACTACCAGAGATCACAATAATTAGTATTTTACATTTTGCTCTCTCTATAAATATATGTATTTAAGTAAATATATATAAAAGTATGTACCATGCATACAATATACATAGATATATTTAATGAGTGTGCACAGTTTATGCGTGTGTGTGTGAGAGAGCACATACATACTCATATTGTATGGTTCAGGGTACTGTGGCTGAAAACATCAGAAATTTAATCTAACACAAAAAAAGTGATGTGTTGAAAAGTAGTTCACCAAATATTTGAAAAACCTACAAAAAGAGAAGAAAAACATAAAAGACATGTTATAGGCAAGAAGTCTGATTGCTACAAACCATCAAGTCCTGGTTATGTTTTGTAGAAGAAATAGAAATATATCTTTATGCTTTCCAGAGATTTAAGCACCTCTATTATCCACAGGATCCATCAGATATAATCAAATTCCTCCCTCTAGTAAGACTGGAAAGAAACTTACATCTCAGGTCCTTCCAACAAGCCACGTAATACAATCATAGCAATTTCAACAACATTAAACCAACAAATATAAGTCTATTTCTTCTCTCAATGTAAGCCAATATAATCTTGGCAATGTGAAATTCAATTAAAGCTGTTCCACAAGAAGCCAAAGCAATTTTGTTCAGCTCTGCAGCAGTCTGTTATTCTGGGCAATCCAACATGAGGTTTTAGAATGGCTATAGCATTGGTTCTCAAAAGATAGCCTAGTGGAAGTTCTCAGGTTCCAGAAAAGCAGCAACTCACTTTTAATTCTTAGGGTCCTGCATAAGCAATCAAGAAATGGGCAGAAGACATGAACAGACATTTTTCCAAAGAAGACATCCAAATGGCCATGAAAAAGTGCTCAACATTGCTTGACATCAGGGAAATCCAAATCAAAACCTCAATGAGATACCACCTCACACGACTCAGAATGGCTAAAATTAACAAGGCAGGAAACGACAGATGTTGGTGAGGATGCGGAGAAAGGGGAACCCTCCTACACTGTTGGTGGGAATGCAAGCTGGTGCAGCCATCTGGAAAACAGTATGGAGGTTCCTCAAAAAGTTGAAAATAGAGCTACCATATGACCCAGCAATTGCACTGCTGGGTATTTACCCCAAAGATACAAATGTAGTGATCCAAAGGGGTACATGCACCCCAATGTTTATAGCAGCAATGTCCACAATAGCCAAACTACGGAAAGAGCCAAGATGTCCATCAACAGATGAATGGATAAAGAAGAAGTGGTATATATACACAATGGAATATTATGCAGCCATCAAAAAAGAAAAAAACGAAATCTTGCCATTTGCAACAACATGGATGGAACTAGAGGATATTATGCTGAGTGAAATAAGTCAACCAGAGAAAGACATGTATCACATGATCTCACTGATATGAGGAATTCTTAATCTCAGGAAACAAACTGAGGGTTGCTGGAGAGGTGGGGTGTGGAAGGGATGGGGTGGCTGTGTGATAGACATTGGGGAGGGTATGTGCTATGGTGAGTGCTGTGAATTGTGTAAGACTGATGAATCACAGACCTGTACCTCTGAAACAAATAATACATTATATGTTAAAAAAAAAAAAGAAAGAAGGTAGTAGGAAGGGAAAAATGAAGGGGGGGAAAGCAGAGGGGGAGACGAACCATGAGACTATGGACTCTGAGAAACAAACTGAGGGTTCTAGAGGGGAGCAGGGTGGGGGGATGGGTTAGCCTGGTGATGGGTATTAAAGAGGGCACGTACTGAATGGAGCACTGGGTGCTATAAGCAACCAATGAATCATGGAAAACTACATCAAAAACTAATGATGTAATGTATGGTGATTAACATAACATAATAAAATAAAGTTTAAAAAATCTATAGGTAAAAATATGCTGGAAAATATTGCATTTATCTTTAAACCTTTAATGCTACTATTCAAATAAATACTAGAAACATTAAAAAAAACAGTTCATTTGAAAACAAATTAATACCATTAAAAAATGATAGTAACCTTTTTAAAAGCTTCTTGTGGAGGAATCGATGGTCTGGTTGTTTTTTAGTCTTCCATAAATATTCCTTCTCCTAGCTGCACTTCTGGTATTGTGAGAACATATTAAACATCGAATACCATGAAAATTGCCTCAAATAGAACTATTCTAAATTGCTCAGTAAGCATATAACAATATGTTTGAACCGTCAGGCAAAACTGGGGATAACACTTAGAAATGCCAGGTAAAGGTCAAGTAGCTAAAGCACGAACATTGGCAAACTTTTGTGCAGCCCCAGCCAAGAAACACTCAAACCAAAGCTGGACCAGCAGCCTTCTTTGTCTATTCTCAGATCAAAGCCTAAACCATAACCTCCTAATTCCCCTGTGCGACTTACAAAAGCACACTCAAGAGCAGCAGAAAAATAAACAAATGAATTAATGAGTGTATGGATTAAATCAGCATAGGTGTTTTTACAATTCTCCTTCTAAGATTTGGCTCCTAGGAGATACATCTCAGTCCACCTATCTTCTAGAATCTAGATGAGCATTCTCTCAACTTCCCAGTGAAATAAAGCAGGCAGGAGGAGGAAAAGGTTGAGGTAGGGTGGGAGGAAGATTTCCAGGATTTTCTCTCCTAGAAATCAACATTCCTCTGGGTGTTCTGTGTATATAAGGTCAACTAGGAATACAGTTCCTCTGCTCAAGGGAGATCAATAAATTATAATATGAGAGAAGTGTCACTGACAACTTTTTGTCACTGCTTTCTCTGTCTTATATACATGTATTTGGGGGCCCAAGAAGATACAGTCATCACCTCCAAACCTTTGGAATACCTATTAATTATATTCCCTGAATGATAATCCAAAGGGTCAAGTCTCTACAATAAACTGAGAAGTCACTCCCATTCTAATGATTGTGTGGTAGTATGTTCTTTCATACAATTCAGCTAAGTTCACCAAACTGATTGTACAATGACTATTCAATCAGACCTAAAGTTGTAAAACTCCTAGAAGAAAACATAGGGGAAAAGTTCCTTGATATTGGTTTTGGAAATAATTTTTTGAAAGACACCGAAACCACAGGCAACAAAAGCAAAAATAAATGTGAGACTACATCAAACGGAAAAGCTTCTGCACAGCAAAAGAAACAATGAGAAAATGAAAGGCAACTCATGCGAGGGGAGAAAATATTTGCAACTCATCTAAGAAGGGGTTATTATCCAAAACATATAAGGAACTCCTACAACTCAATAACAAAAACACCAAACAATCCTATTTAAAGTGGGCATATGACCTGAATAGACATATTTTCCAAAGAAGACATTTAAATGGACAACAGGTACATGAAAAACCGCTCAACATCGCAGATCACTGGGGAAATGCAAATGAAAATTACAATCAGCTATCACCTCAAATCTGTTAGAAAGATTATTATAAAAATACAAGAGATAATTGGAGACTGTGTAAAGTAAAAGGAACCATTGTGCACCACTGGTGGGAAAGTAAATTGGTGCAGCCACACGAAAAACAGTGTAGAGTTTCCTCAAAAACAAAAATTAAAAATAGAACTGCCATAGGATCAAGGAATCCCTCTTCTGGGTATACATACATCCAAAGGAAGTGACATCAGGATCCAAAACAGAGATCTGCACTCCCATGTGCATTGCAGCATTATTCACATTAGCCATGATACGGAAACAACCTAAGATCCATCTACGGATGAATGGAGATATCTATATATCTCTATCTATAATTTAGCAATAAAAAAGAAGGAAATCCTTCATTTGCAACAACATGGGAAGATCTTGAGGACATTATGCTAAGTGAAATAAGTCAGACAGAAAAACAAACATTGTGTGACTTACTTGCATGTGGAATCTTTAAAAAGCTGAAGAAAGAGAGAGGAGAATGATAGTTGCCAGGGGCCGGGAGTGGGTGGTAAAAAGGTACAGACTGCCAGAGAAAAGATGAATAAGTTCTGTAGATCTAATATGCAGCACGATGGGTATAGTTAACAATATTGTATTATATACCCAAAAGTTGCTAAGAGAGTAGATTCTAAATGCTATCACCACAAAATAAAGATGGTAATTACGTGAGGGAATAGAGG
The DNA here is from genome assembly GCF_004348235.1 of Phoca vitulina. Taxonomy (NCBI): domain Eukaryota; kingdom Metazoa; phylum Chordata; class Mammalia; order Carnivora; family Phocidae; genus Phoca; species Phoca vitulina. Next base: position 63,330,875 of record NW_022589708.1, on the reverse strand, counting down.
TGTTAACTACCCCTTTTACGGTAATCATTTGCACTACATATGTGTAGCAAATCATCACATTGCACACCTTAACTCAAAACAATAGGTCAATTATATCTCAATAAAGGGAAAACAATTAAAGCTATGTAAGTAAGTCCACACATAATACACGTTCATGGGTGAAGCCTTGCTATAAAACAAGGTGATCATTGGGAATAATGAAGGCCCAACATGTGTGGTTTAGACAATAAATACTGTTGAGAAAAGAGATCAGGAAAGTTAGATACCATGACCATTGTTCTCTGCCTATAAAGAAATGCCAATTTTTGATTTTTTTTAACTTCTACGAATTAAAATTCAGGCAGACAAAAATTGATATTAGTTTATGGATCACATTGTGACATTGTTGGTGGTTTAGCTCTCCTCCTCATAAGTTCAAGTGAACCTCCCTCATCTTTAAGTCGAAGATATGAACTGAGTTTAAATATACAAAAAAGACGAAATATTTCTTAACTATCAAACATCTGATCTATAGAGTATTTGCAAAGGCTAACCTAAAACTCTTATTAACCTGAAAGAAAGAACAATAGTGTATTTTTCTCAGGACAGTAAGGATATTTAATAGAAATATGTTAAAACTATTCAGTATTCTCATGAACCAAACATGCATGGAGAGATGCTGACAGTGAGATCTACAAACCATAGACTTGCCTGCTAAGAAATCTTTGATCTGAGAGTAACAGTAAGATGAACTATAATGTAAAGGTTTCAAGAAACATTGGTTTGGGGGCACCTGGGTGGTTCAGTTGGTGAAGCATCTGCCTTTGGCTCTGGTCATGATCTCAGGGTCCTGGGATCAAGTCCCACGTCGGCCTCCCTGCTCAGCGGGGAGCCTCTTCTCCCTCTCCTGTTCCCCCTGCTTGTGCTCTCTCTCTCTCTGTCAAATAAATAAATAAAATGTTTTTTTTAAAAAGAAGCATTCGTTTGATACTTGAATGACAGGATTCTAAGCCAGACATTTCTGAAACCTCTTGAAGATTTTTCCCATTGCTGATGGTGCATTACATTATTTTAGTGAAAACTGGGAACTATGACAACTACTTTGAAAATGCTTTTTCAAGTAAATCAAAGATTCGTAAAGTACATTAGCCAAACTACAATTCCATGTAGGTTAGGGAGAAATCATGGGGATTTCTGTATTTCTTCTGTATGTCCGTATGCACTTGGAACTAAATAGTGCAAGCCTACCCCTTATGTGTCTCTCTCTTGATGTAAGAGCAAAAATGACACATTTCTCGTCCCTGAATATAGAATTTCCATGAATGTTCCAACAGTGGGGCTGCCCCACAGTGTAATCACAGGAGTCTTTTTTATCAAACCTGACTTCAGCAACTTTCTGGCAAATTTAGCTGGATATTATATTATGTAAAATGTATAGCATGTGTTTATACATATACATATATTCCACAACACCCCCTGATTTATTTGTCACCTTTTTGTCACTTTAGTTTTGTAATGTAAGGATGTTGATAATATTTCACACTTTCATTTTCATGTAAATCAAGTTTCTTTGGTGTTGCGTGAACCAGTGTTTTTACCGCTTTTGTGTTTGGCTGGTACAAATGTTTCATAGAATATAACTCAGCTGCTTTTGTATCTGAGAGAAGTAGTACTGAGGGTTGTCAGTTCAGCACATGCCATGACTGTTTGTATATCTTGGCACTGGAACCCATTTATTAAGAGCGAAAGTTCACGTCGTGTAGAGGACAAAGAAAATGAACCTAAACTAGCTATAGCTTTAAATATTGAAGGCATGGTGCCATCTGGTGGGAGAAAAAAATATTAGAGGAGAAATACAAAGCCCGTTGCCCCCACTGATCACAGAAGGTTGCTGGGGGAAAGACACAGGCGGACAGGGAAAGCAGAGATAAAGTGTCATTTCCTACCCCTCGAATGTCAGTTTGTGGGTGAGGACGAGGTTGTAAGGGAAGGGTTACAGATCTGCAGTTGGTCAGCTACAAACCGTCCTGTGTTGAAGGTTTCACATATCAGAGAAATTGTTCCATCCGTGCCTTATTCCATTCATTTGCATTTCACCCATCCCTCCATCCATTCATTTACCAACTACCTGCAAGGCACTGTTCTCAGCCAGACAATGTCCTCAACACCATAAAACTTACCTTCTGATAGAAAGATATGGACTACAAACAGTTCTTTTAAGCCATATATTAAATGCTTCAGAGAAGAAACTGAGCAGAGGGTTCCTGGCAATGCTGGGTGGAGGAAGGGTAGAGAGGAGGTGTTCCAATATCGAGAAGAGTGTCCAAATACCCCTAAGTTTTGCCAATGCTCAAACCAATAATTGACGGTTACACTATGGTTAGTGTATCTTTTATGAGTCCTTATTTCTGAAGGGCTTTTTAAGACAAAAGCAGACTGGGGTCTTGAATGACATGTATAATCACCAAAGATCGATACAACCACCTAAACCAGCTCTATTGAACAATGGTGGACTAGCAGTGATACCTAATTTATAAGCTCCTAAACATGATGTACTAGTCTTCTGTATTCTTTACCTTGTTATTTTTCCTAACACTAAATTAGTTTAGATGTCTTTCTTGCTGCCTTATTCAGACATTTACAAAATCCCCAGTGAGGAATATGGTACTAGTAAATTGCCCAATCTTTACATATTATCATTTTTATGTCTGATATCTACACTAAAAATTTGCTATTTGAGTTTTCACCTTACAGATCTTCTAAATAAGATGTAACTGAATATTAAAAGAGAAAGCATTAAGGATGAAGATCCTAAGTAGCAAAACTAAAGATTTAGTTCCTAAATTTAGCATGTTATCACTTTTATAAAGGGTGTCACTATCTAAGTTATTAAGTTATGCCAGAATCTGTTTATTAGTATTTTTTAAGTTTTTATTTAAATTCCAGTTAGTTAGCCTACAGTGTAATATTAATTTCAGGTGTACAGTATAGTGATTCAACACTCCCATACAACATTTGGTGTTCATCACAACAAGTGCCCTCCTTAATCCCCATCACCTATTTCCCCCATCCCCACCCCCAACCACCTCCCTTCAGGTACACATCCATTTGGTCTCTAGTTAAGAAACCAAGAAAAAGACTCATACACTTATATCTTTTTTTTTTTTTTTTTAGTTTTTACCTAAATTCCAGGTAGTTATCACACACTGTAATATTAGTTTCAGATTTACAATATAGTGATTCAACACTTCCATTTTTCCAGGGAAGACATAAAGATGGCCAATAGACACATGAAAAGATGCTCAGCATCACTGATCATCAAAGAAATGCAAATCAAAACTACAATGAGATCTGTCAGAATGGCTAACACTGAAAACACAAGAAACAAAGGTGTTGGTGAGAATGTGGAGAAAGGGGAGCCCTCTCACACTGTTGGTGGGAATGCAAACTGGTCCAGCCACAGTATGGAGATTCCTCAAAAAGTTAAAAATAGAACTACTCTATGATCCAGCAATTGCACTATTAGGTATTTACCCAAAGAATACAAAAATACTAATTCAAAGGGAGACGTGCACCCTGATGTTTATAGCAGCATTATCAACAATAGCCAAATTATAGAAACAGCCCAAGTGTCCATCAACAGATGAATGAATAAAGATGTGGTACACACACACACACACACACACACACACACACACACACTGAAATATTACTCAGCCATAAAAAAGAATGAAATCTTGCCATTTGCAACAACATGGATTGACCTAGAGAGTATTAAGTTTAGTAGTATTTATTTATAACTAGGTCCATCACTTGAAAGAATTCAGGAAACAATAAATACACATTGAATATTTTGAGGATTAATTTAATCATGGCCTTCTTTGTTCCTTGTGTTGTTCATGCATTTTATGGCATACCATAAAATTAGGAGTCAGACAACCTGGAAATGAGTTCCAGCCTTGCCCGTTGGTTATGACATTGTGATTGGAAACAGTTCAAGTCTTGTAGCTACCTTTTCATCTAGAAGTGACAGTAAAACTCCATACTAGATAATGGTTAGGGCCATGGGTTCTAATCCCAGCTCTGGCACATTCCAGGTGTGTGATTTGGGGCATGTATTCAATCTGTCTGTGCTTTAATTTCCCCATTTGTAAGAGTAAAAATAATAATTATTATTATTACATATAATATAATAATTTTAAAATCAGAAAATAATGGCACTTTGAATGATATTACATATAAAATTCTTAGCAAATCTTTGGGTGGACAGTAGATAACAAATAAAGGTTAACTCCTTCATTTTTCAGGGCCAGTGTATAATTGCGGTTGAAAAGGGTAACAGCACATATTATAGCCACTCATAAATAATACAGGACAATGCTAATTTAGCATTGATGTGATTATAATAGTGCATCAACAATATCACACGTATACCTACAACATATCCCATATCCTCTCTATTCGCTCAAGACAAAGCTAAAATATATTTCTAAGGACATGCAGTGGAGAATTAGTTCTTCACCTGGAAAATGTCCTAATTTATTGCTAAAAAACAAAACAAAACAAAAGATAAAAGCACAAAGAAGTTTGCAAGGATTTTAAGTAGAGTAACCTCTGTGTCAATTTCTCCTAAAATTAGCAGGGAGGCTGCCCACATATCTATGGTAGAGACCACGGTTTCTCTTGATCGAGAGGTCTCTCCTGGACACCTCTCCATTCTGAGAAGCCCTCTGCTGACCACCATAAATGAGGAGCCATTTAGGAATTAAGAAGTTAGGAAATGATTGGTCAATCTTATATTTATATTCATCTTGCATTTCTCAGTCACAATTCAATTTATTAAGATGGTATTTTAAAACCATTTTTAAACTGCATTTTTAACTACTCTCAAAACTACATGTACTCTGAATTTTTCTCTCTCTACCCAGAATATTGTCCTCTTTGCACTGCCTACCAACAAATGTTTATTTGACTCATGAACTTGTATATATTCTTAAATTTTTGCTTCAAATTTCACCTCCTTCAGGATGCCTTCCTTGTTTCCCTTAGGTGAAATTAAGAATTTTCTCTTCTGTCTTTCTTTAATGCTATGTATTCTGCTACGTATTAACCTCAAATGCATTTCTTGTGCATTGAATTTTTTTTATTATGTTATGTTAATCACCATACATTACATGATTAGTTTTTGATGTAGTGTTCCATGATTCATTGTTTGCGTATAACACCCAGTACAGTACTTGCCCTCTTAAATACCCATCACCAGGCTAACCCATCCCCCCATCCCCCTCCCCTCTAGAACCTTCAGTTTGTTTCTCAGAGTCCATTTGATCTGTTCTTGCATGCCTTTATTTCCCCATCAGAATATATACTTGGGGATCAGAGACTATTTCCTAGTCATTTTCGTATTTTATATGCTTATCCCAGTATGTAGAACATGGTAGACATTTATTAAATCTTTGCAAAATATAAATCAAAATGAAAGAAGATTCTAAGATGTTAGCTAGCATGGGCTTTATACCATTTATGAGAAGGAAATAATTCCTATAAGAAAGTGGTCTAGGGTGCCTGGGTGGCTCAGTTGGTTAAGCAACTGCCTTCGGCTCAGGTCATGATCCTGGAGTCCCAGGATCGAGTCCCGCATTGGGCTCCCTGCTCAGCAGGGAGTCTGCTTCTCCCTCTGACCCTCCACCCTCTCATGCTCTCTCTCTATCATTCTCTCTCTCTCAATAAATAAATAAAAATCTTTAAAAAAAAAAAAGTGGTCTAAAATTCAGAATAAAATTATTATATCCATATTTTTAATTGCTATTTATTTTAAAATAAGTGAATAACTTACTTCATCAACCTCATTATTCAAGTTGAATTTCGTATATGCATTTTAATATTCAAAAAAGCCTAACTAGTGGCTCCTTGGTTGCTCAGTTGGTTAAGCGTCAGACTCTTGATTTCGGCTCAGGTCATGATCTCAGGGTCGTGAGATGGAGCCCTGCATCAGGCTCTGCGCTCAGTGCAGAGTCTGCTTGTCCTTCTCGTTCTGCTCTTCCTTGCACTCTCTCTCTCTAAAACAGATAAATGAATGAAATCTTTGAAAAATAAAAATAAAAAAGCCTAACTAGAGAAATACAAATGACATCAAATACCTAATTCTTTTTCTCTCTATGAGGTTTATACATATATAACTGCTATTTTTTTCTACATATAAAAGAATTAGTAAAAAAAAGTATGAAAGTGTAAGGGATTCAGTGACACTTTACAGAATAGAATTTGAAGTAGAGTTTTCCTGGAATACTCGATGTGCAGAGGCTTACTATCAATGACTACCATTTATTCCTAGCTTCAGCGTTAGCCCCCTTTCCCTTTTGTGGGAAGGCAGCAATGTGAAGCAACTCTAGCTTCACGCTTTCCAGCCCTTATTCATCGTTTTCAAGCATGGTCATCCTATCTGGAGACAGCACTCTTCAAAGGAACCAGAAGCACAGCGAGGCTTAAAATATCACTCAACAGAAAGATAATGATGCTTTGGCAAGGTTGTGTGATTTGATCGTTAGTTCTTTCATAAGTGCCACTAAGTACCTCTTTGGCCAAGCATCAGGCTTAGCAAACAATGTGTAATTCAAAGCTCCAACGAGATTGGGCAGGAATGCGCACTGACTAATCAAGGCAGTGGCAGAATGAGACAGCCAAGCACTTTGGCTGGGTGTTCATCTCCACCTGGTTATCAGTAAGGCAGCTCTCCTGGGGCTGATTCGGGCCCCTGCTGCTGCAGGTACAGTGTCCAGAAATAGGAAATAACCAGCCTTAGGTTGTTATACCCGATGCCATAATTATCAATGGTCTTTTCTCACAGAAAATTAGTCAAGTTTAACAAAAATCAGAGCAATAGTTTAAAAATAGAAAGTACCAAGTTATTAGTGAAAAGTTAGTAGCCTTTCAATGACCTTAAAATGTCCCTAGAGAGAAGGAAGCCCGTCTGCACTGGGCCCTTCACCTAAGGGCACTTGCTTTCCCCTTTACCGTAACACTATTCATTCTGTGTTATTATGCCTACTTTGCAGATTCAGGGAACTGAGGTTCAGAGAAGTTATATAACTTTTTCAAGACCTCATGTTTGGGAAATAACACGGCTAATATTTGAACTCAAGAATCCAATCTCGTTTCCACGATAGCAAATGCGTCTCTATTTTCTTCCTGGACTTGCTATTTCTAGGTCCTATAAATCCCCCTTTTTCCTGAGCTAACCCGTTTTTCTGTATTCTTCTTCTCATTCCTTTTTTCCTGACACTTTCTAAAACTTTAGGAGAAAGAACCAACTTCATCACATGCTTCTTAAGATTTCGTTCACAACCTTCAAAACCTCAATCAAGTGTAGATGAATTCTGGATTCTTATTGCTGGATGAAGTGTACACTTTCTTATTCTAGGAACTCAGTTTCCAAGCATCTAGTATCAACCGTGTTTCACATGTAACGTGCTAAAACTTCATCTTGTACCCAAAGCTAATTTACCCTGGCTTTTTGCAAAAAAAAAAACAAATATTTCATTTGACTTTCAGGTCATTTTTTCCTGATTCTAATTTTTCAGACCAATGAGCAATAGCCACTGGAGAACAAATTTATGGCAAGGCCTTGAATTCCTGGAAATGATTGCTAATTAGATGCTAGTTATAGAGATTATTTGTGTTTAGATATGTACCAAGTTTTGAATTTGTAGGCTTTTGGGTTTTAGATTACAGATAAACTACCAATGTTTCAGTACCTGCTGCGTTGTCTGTCTACCCAAGTCCCGCCGTCATCCTGGCCAACAACATCATCACTGACAGCACATATGACCCCCCAGAAAACCAGCCCCTTGATGTCCAAGGATCTTTACCTCTGTCCTCCATTCCACTCTAGGAACCCGGATCATGGTTCCAAACTAGCTAATGTTACCTCCCAAATGGCTCTTCTACATTATTCTCAAATTCAGAGTACTTACAGCCTACTATAATTATGACTATCTCACTCTATTGTTCATATCGCACCAATCCTTCTACCTCATCAACACCTCTGGTTCTACTGTCTCCCAACATAAAGTCCGTACTTGTATTTACTTCCTTCAATTAAGCTTGGATCCCAGAGCAATAATTTTTTTCACTGTCTGCCACTTCCCTCAACTATCTTGCCCTCCTTCCATTCACAGATGCTTGTAGAAACCCCTCTACCAGTCCCACAACTGCTGAGAACAACTGGAAAACAATCACACAACCTCCTCTTAGATGAGTGTGTCTACTGACTCGTGGGGACCTCTCTTAACTGGGCCTTCCCTTACCGTCCTTGTCCATCTGAGGTGGTTCCCCTCTTCTCCACAGTAGATCTTCCAGCTCTGTTTAACTTTGTTAGAGCTTATTACCCAACCATCTTCCTCTCTCACACATTTATTTTTTTACTTATTTATTAGTTTGTGAAATACTTATTGAACACATACTATTAGCCAGACCCTAACCTCAGCAAACGGCTCCACTCGTATTTTGCAAAGAAAATGGGGCCCAGTAGAGGAGTAAGTCTTCAGTTTCTTGTCATACACCCAAGCACTGCCTGGCATCCCTACTCATCCTTCCCTGCCTTCCTCTATAGGAAGGGGTTCCCAGTCTCATTCTACTACAATATCACAGGTGTTTCCACCCAAAGATGCTTCTATCTTCCCATCCAGGCTTGGTTTTGTACTCCCTTAACACCAGCTCTCCTTTTCCCCAATGTCTGCCTTTCTACTGTCTCGGTGCAGCCAGCATAATAACATCCTCAATCTCTCTAAATTAAAAAAGAAACCAAGCAAAAAAACAAACAAGCAAGCAAGCCTCTCCTGAATGCACTTTCCATTCCAGCTACTGCCTTTCTTCTTTTACATCAACTTCCTCACTTCTAATTTACTCCTCAGCCTCCTGCAAACCAGCTTCCTTTTACATCACTCTGTAGTGATATCACTCACCAAGGTGATCGGTGTTCTTTGTGGATGGAGACAATAGACACTTGATACTGTTTATCCTACTTCTGAAATGTTTGACACTCTTGACAACTATCTTTCCCTTGAATTCAGAGGCACCTTGTGCTCTTGGTTTTCTTATCATCCTCTCGGGTTCTTGGTGGGTCTCTCATTCTCTCTGCCCTGTGCCTTGAGATTAAAGTCCAAATCCACTAACATGGCAAACCTTTGTCTTCTCCCCAGGGACTCCTGGCCTCCTCCCCATCATAACACAGACCAGTTCACTTTGCCTTCTCCCCAACACCTTCCCTTTTCTCTTTGGTCCAGCAATGCCCACCTGCTTGCCGACATCACCTTCTCTAAGACTCTTCCCCAGCCTGCCATAGCACTAATCACCCTGTATTGAAATTGCCTGTCTTCCCACTGGACTCTAAACTTCTTGGAAACTCAAATTATGGAGAATATACTGTTTTTTCTTTAGCACAGGACCTGGAAAATAGGGGTTCAGTGATTTTAAATTTATTTTATTTATTAATTCTGAGCGTGTTTCTTTTCCATGTACCTCATTGGAACTTTCCTTAGTACTATACTCTCCCATAAGATTTCCCAAAGACATAAGCTCCCTATTTGATTCTCAAGCATTAAACCATTGTTCTCTTAGATGTAGTACTTTGTAGGTACACACTATTAACATGTATGAACATTCAAAACAATTTAATTGGTCATAATATTATAAGAGAGTAGTAAGAGGTCAACCTACTATAGAGTGTAGTATGCATAATAAATTCTAGTTCAATGGAAATGTTCTCTCAAGGTCAAAGAATTAAGTCACATATTACAAGATACCACAAAGAGTAACATTAAAATAGTAGCATGTTAAACAAGCAGAGATAGACATCAATAGAACAAAACAAAAATTCCATGGTCAAAGTACACGATGGACAGTGTAATAGTTTTATATTGCTGCTGTAATAAAATACCACAAATTTAGTGACTTAAACCAACACAAATGTATCATCTTACAACTCTGTAGGTCAGAAATCCAACACAGGTCTCACTGGACTAAATCAAAGTGTAGGCAGGGCTGAAGCCCTTTCTGGAGGCTTTCTGGGAGAGTTCATATCCTTTCCTTTGTAGCTTCTAAAGGCTGTCTGTATTCCCTGCTCATGGACCCCTTCATCTCTAAAGTCAGCAACAGGGCATCTATCTGAGTCTAATTCTGTCAACACACCTCTTCTCTGATAACAGCCAAGAGAGATTTTCCTCTCTTAAGGATTCATGTGATTAGATTGTCCTCACCTGGATAATCCATGTCTTTAACCTTAATCATGTCTGCAAATTTCCTTTACCATATTCACAGAGTTTTGGGATTAGGAGATGGAGATCTTTGGGAGACTATTATTCTGCCTACCATAGACATTTAGTATATATAAAGGTGACATCTCAGATTATTGGAAAAGTATGGATTTCTTAATAAATGATGTTGGGTCAATCATACAGACATTTGGAAAAAGATAAACTATATCTATATCTCACACTATTCACTAGAATAAAGTACTTAGATTAGAGCTCTAAATGTAAATAAATAAATAAATAAATAAATAAATAAATAAATCATACATATGTCCCCAAATGAGAAAACATGGAAGACTGAAAAATTTGACTTCACTATAAAATGTCAAAATTCAAATGACAAGAGAATATATTTGCAATTTTCATTAGAAAAAAAAAGCTAATCTTCCTGAACTAAAAATAACTCTTAAAAATAGAACAGAAGACAAAATGACAATTAAAAATGGACAAAGGGCCACAATGCCAAACAATGGAAAGAGCCGAGATATCCATCGACTGATGAATGGACAAAGAAGATGTGATATATATACACAATAGAATACTACTCAGCCATCAGAAAAATGAAATCTTGCCATTTGCAACGATGTGGTTGCAAATAGAAGGTATTATGCTAAGCGAAATAAGTCAATCAGAGAAAGACAATTATCATATGATCTCACTCATATGTGGACTTTAAGAAACAAAACAGAGGTCATAGGGGAAAGGAGGGAAAAATAAAACAAGATGAAATCAGAGAGGGAGACAAACCATAAAAGACTCTTAATCTCAGGAAACAAATTGAGGGTTGCTGGAGTGGTGGGGGGTGGGAGGGTTGGGGTGGCTGGGTGATGGACACTGGGGAGGGTATGTGCTATGGTGAGTGCTGTGAATTGTGTAAATTGTCTGTTGAATCACCGACCTGTACCTCTGAAACAAATAATACATTATATGTTAAAAAAAAAAAAAAAAAAGAAGATAGTAGGAAGGGAAAAATGAAGGGGGGGAAGCAGATGGCGAGACGAACCATGAGAGACTATGGACTCTGGGAAACAAACTGAGGGTTCTAGAGGGGAAGGGGGTGAGGGGATGGGTTAGCCTGGTGATGGGTATTAAAGAGGGCACGTATTTAATGGAGCACTGGGTGTCATATGCAAACAATGAATCATGGAACACTATATCAAAAAAAATTAATACATAGATGTAGAGAAAATATGGGTGTTTATTATAATCTTTCAACTTTTCTGCATATGTGAAATTTTCATAGTAAAACTTAGTAGTAAAAAGACAAAGACAACATAAGAAATGAAGTCAAGACACTTTTTAGCTATTGTAAGAAGAGATTAAAAAAAAGACTTCAGTGATTTTGATTTGACATTTCTGTGCAATAACCATGCTGATTGGTGGAAGACTGCGTCTGTAAATCCTAATGCTTCTGGGCATATTTCCTATTATATTGCTTCTTTCCTACCTTTTACTTCTTCTTCAATTGTCATACTCTTTGCTTGAGAGAACAATCATAAACTCTAAGTCAAAAAATAAATTCTAGATTCTAGAAAAATGGATATAATTTTAATACCAAAGTAGAGCATGTTGATTTATATAATATTTTCAATATTCGCATGAAAACCACTTTCTCAAGCATCGTGATTCTGAGGTAAATAACAAACTCAAATCAGGAAACTGCAGTTCTAAATCTCAGCACAGTTGTAAGATTTCGGTTTAGGCAGTATGTTTAACCTGCATAACCTAAACTCCTCCCATTAAAGTAAGAGCAGGAGAAGGGCCTGTCTTAGTGGATAATTACCAAGATTACCCTAAAGCATCATTCCACATGTGCTTTTGCTGTGCAGATATGACTGATGTCTACTAATTTACAGACAACTCTAGCAAGCCGAATTGTGAAAGTCGCTAATTTACAAATTACTTGAGAAATTTAAAGTTGATACAGTAAGAAGCAAAACTTAAGTAATTGTAAATTAACATCACCTCATATCCTCTGAAAATTAGAAGTTTAACCCCTAAATGAGTGAGTCCTTTTGGTTTTCAGAATTTGAGGGTAGTAGTTACCAGTATGGTCTTTGTGTTAGTGACGAAGTGCCTATTGGATTTACGAGCTAGGCTCCCTGTCATCATATTTCTGGATGATTTCTCTCCCTAGGCCAATTTTTAGGGCTTAAAGGGAGGCATGGTCTTTATCAAAGTCACCTTGTTTAGCAGAATCCGGCAGTACCAGCTTCTTTGAAGGTGTCAAGACGAGGTCAGCTCCAAAGATAATAATACAACGTGGAATTCAAACAAAATTCATTTTGTTTTGTCCTGGTCTCCTTTCCAAAATCTCCTAAATATAGTTTTAAGGAAGAAAGGCTTTCAAAAACATAGTTGTTTAAGAAATTCTACAAATAACCTCGGAGATTTTAGCAGGGCATAGATGGCATCAGTTGTTACTATGAACTAACAGTATTTAGCAGATTATGTCACGTATCATACATATTTCACTACACACTAACAGAAAAGTACTAGACTTCTCGCGAAATGGGTTAGTCAGGTCAGTGTGTGAACCACACCAAATAAATCATCATGATTATCAAAGCACTGCTAAGTTTAGGGAACATATGGAGGAATCAAAGACATGACGCATCTCTCTGTAAACCACGGACCCAATCTCTCCACTATTTTCATAAGAAATGCTATAGTACAAATAGCTGTAAATCAGATATGGACTCTGATCCCCGGATATTTATAGTTTTATAAAAGAGATGAGACCTCTTCCTAAATAGCTAAAAAGCTGAGACAGCTGTGGTAAATCCTCTAGAAAGAGCTTAACCTCAAAATCATCTTTGATTTCTTTTCCCTTTTATTCAGTTGGACCTCCAACCCAGTAGTTTCTACATGTCTTCTTTCTATTCACATTACCACCCTCCAAGTTTAGCTATTTTTAATATTTCATTGTAACAGATCACTCTCTCCCAGATGGGATCTCTCCTCTGTCCTAGCCAACATCCACACGGCCACCAAAATGCAGACCTCATGTTGTCATAACCTAAACTCAGAAATAGTGCCCCAAGAAGACATTCAGGTAGCCAACAGATGCAGGAAAAGTGTTCAACATCACTCATCAGCAGGGAAATGATCATCAAAACCACAATAAGGTCTCAACTCACACCTGTCAGAATGGCTATTTTTAAAAAGACAAGAAATAACAAGTGTGGGTGAGGATGTGGAGAAAAGGAAACCTCGTGCACTGTTGGTAGGAATGCAAATTGGTGCGGCTACTGTGGAAAACAACATGGTGATTCCTCAAAAACTTCAAAACAGAACTACAATATGATCCAGCAATGCCAATGCCAGTTTTGGGTATTTATCCAAAGGAAACCTATATCAAAAAGATATATGCACCTCATGTTCATTGCAGCATTATTTACAATAGCCAAGATATGGAAGCAATCTAAATATATACATGTTTATTTCATTTTCTTTAACCATGCAGCCATTGATGGAATATTATTTAGCCTTAAAAAAGAAAGAAATTTTGTCATTTGCCACAACATGAATGGAGTCCGAGGGCATTATGCTAAATGAAGTAAGTCAAGCAAAGTAAGACAAATACTGTACGACTTCCCTTATATGTGGAATCTAAAAATAATAGAAAAGGAAAAAAAAACCAAGCTCATAAATACAGAGAAAAGATTGGTGGTTGCCAGAGTTGCGGGATAAGGGGTAGACAAAATGGGTGAAGGTGACAAGGTAGAAATTTCCCGTTATAAAATAAGTAAGTCATGGGGATGTAATGGACAGCATGGTGACTACAGTTAACAATACTGTATTGTATATTTAAAAGTTGCTAAGAGAGTAGATCTTAAAAGTTCTCATCATGATAAAAAAAAATTGTAACTTATGTGTGGTGATGAATGTTAACTAGATTGTGGTGATCATCTCACAATATATATAAATATCAAATCATTATGTTTTATACCTGAAACTAACATAATGTTATATGTCAATTATACTGAAATTTTAAAAAGAAAAAAATATATACTTTGTTTGTTACAAAATGATGCATGATTAGTATGGACATCATACTATTAGTATGGACATCAACGGGCATTGTTATCATATACCAAACTCTATTCCCAGCCTCATCTTCTGTATTCTGCTGTCTCCTGCACACCTGAGACTCTAGCCACACAACTATTCACTTTTCTGGAATATACCCTGCACTTTCATGACCTTGTGTCTTTCATTATGGTGTTCATTCTGCAGGGATTACCTTTCTTCTACCTCATATACCTCATCCTCCTTCAAAACTGCATTTAATTCTTCAAGGTCAACTTCTCTTAAGCCTTTCCCAATATCTCCTGTCACCATTATTCATTTCTTCTTTTGAATATTCATAGTTTTGGGGCATCTGGGTGGCTCAGTTGTTAAGCATCTGCCTTCGGCTCAGGTCATGATCCCAGGGTCCTGGGATCGAGCCCCGCATCAGGCTCCCTGCTCAGTGGGAAGCCTGTTTCTCCCTCTCCCACTCCCCTGCTTGTGTTTCCTCTCTCGCTGTGTCTCTCTCTGTCAAATAAATAAATAAAATCTTACAAAAAAAAAAAGAATATTCATAGTTTTTTTGATTATACCTTTTGATTAGGACATTGGTACTATGCGTTGTATTTTATTTACATAATGATACTATGCAACTTGCAAAGCACTTTCACAAATGTCTAAAACTCACAACTATGATTTGAGTGTAGATCAGGTGAGGGAATCGTTTCAGAGAATTGAATGCCATGCCCAGGTATCACAGTCCAGTAGCTCTTCAACCATCTTTCTTAACTGTGGAACTTGTACTTCAGAGTATTCTATATTTCTGCTTCCCCTCGTAGACCATGGGTCCCTCAGGGCAGGGGCCCTTACCCTGCTTACTGCCTGGAATATAGTGAACCTCAGTGCCCACTTACTGAAATCCTGGGGCTCCAGCTGGAATTCTTTCCCCAGCCTGCCTCTCTCTTTAGCTGAGGTCACGTCATCCCTTTGAATTTAAGAAGATAGAGGTCAATAATCAGAATTGAATCAAACCCACCTACTTCATATGTTGTATTCCAGGTGAAGGAACTGTGTGCCTTTATCCTGCTTCTGAGACAAAGCTTCAAAGTAATGCCCAATCTCAGTAGCCAATCTTTGCCTTTTTTCTCTGGTCCTAAATTCTGTCTTAAAAATCTGCCCAACAAAAGCAATAAACAGGGACACCTGGGTGGCTCAGTGGGTTAAGTGTCCACCTCTTGGTTTCGGCTCAGGTCATGATCTCAGGGTCATGAGATCAAGCCCCATGTTGAGCTCTATGCTCAGTGCAAAGTCTGCTTGATATTCTTTCCCCCTCCTTCTCCCTTCCCCTATGCTCCTCCCCCACCCCCTACTCATGCTCCTTCTCCTTCTCTAAAATAAAATAAAATAAAACAAAACAAACTGAGGGTTCTAGAGGGGAGGGGGGTGGGGAATGGGTTAGCCTGGTGATGGGTATCAAAGAGGGCACGTTCTGCATGGAGCACTGGGTGTTATATGCAAATAATGAATCATGGAACACTACATCAAAAACTAATGTAATGTATGGTGATTAATATAACATAATAAAAAAAACCTGCTAAAAAAAAAACAAAAAATAAAATGGAGCATGTTGAATAGTATGCAAAGTTGAGTAAAGCACTGATAGGGAAATAACAAATATTGCTATCACTTTCTTTAGGTCAGATGTGGTTTGTTATCTTGGAAAATGCCATTAGCAAGAATCAAAATTCTGTAGAGATTTCACCATTACATCTCTTTTCCAATGACTATGTTATTAATTAGTAAGATTAGCAAGAGTGAAAAATTGATTGTGAATATACTAAAATAATTGCAGACAGTTTATTGGGTACCTACTACATACTAGGCATTCTGTTGGGCTACTTACATACATTATCTATCTTAGTCTTCTCAATTATGTAGAAGTCGTTGTAGTTGTATTATAATGCGTCAGGAAGCTCAGAACAGTTAAGTAATTGGCCCATAACTGGTAAATGGCGGGACAAGGTTAACTATATATAATTATGAAGTCCATTCTCTTTCCTCTCTGCCACATTGTATTTAGTTGAGAAATTCTTGAGATAAAGGATTGGTTTATCTTTTAAATGAAAGATGATTTCATGCTTTATTGCTTACAGATGGGCCCCAACTTAACAATGGTTTAACCTATGATTTTTTGACTTTATAATCATGTGAAAGCCATAGGCATTCAGTGGAAAATGCAATTCAAATTTTGAATTTGTACAATCCTCTCCTGTGATGCTGGGCAACAAGCCCCAGCTCCCAGTCAACCATGCAATCACAAGGGTAATCAATTGATATACTGACAACCGTTTGGTACCCATATGACCATTCTGTTTTCCACTTTCAGTACAATATTCAAGAAAGTATGAGATATTCAACACTTTATTATAAAATAGGCTTTGTGTTCAAGGATTTTGCCCAACTGTAGGCTAACATTGGTGTCCTGAGTGCATTTAAGGTCGGCTAAGTAAGCTATGATATGGGGTAGTTTAGGTGTATTAAAGGCATTTTCGACTTACAGTATTTTCAACTTACAACAAGGTTATTGGGACATAACCCCATGGTAAATTGAGGAATATCTGTATGTTCAACGTTTTGATTATTCGAACATCTTTGATTTGCCTCTGTCTTCCAATTTTGTAAAAGGTTTGCTACGTTACTACATTTTCAATATTACCACAAGGTTTACTACAATAGGTATCATAAGACCTGGGTTTTATTTTAATCTTCCATGTGAACTTGGACAAACCACGAGATTTTTGTGCCATTTTTTATTTATTATATAATTGGGAGCTTGAACTAGGTGATTTAAGATTTTACCTAGCTCTGGTATTTCTCTATTAAATCTAAATGGATTCATCTTTTGAGTTTAGTCTCCAATGGAGGGAAAACATGTGGTTCTCTCAAGAATTCTTTTTCACAACAGTAAAAGACTATTATCTCAACGTGATTTTTAAAAAATAATTTATTTAACTTGGATGTTATAGGGATGAAGGACTCAAAATGTTACCTGCTTACTCAAAGCACCATACATGAGATTTGTCAATGTTTCTACTAGAAGAGAATTTTTAAGTCTTCATTATTAATCACAATTTTGACACTATGAGTCTTGAATATTTACCTATATATTACTAAAAATGTGGAAGGAAAGAGAAATGCCCACAATCCAAGTATGACATGAATTAGTAAAGACTCTGTAGCCTGCAGCAAAAAATGTCAGGTCTGAGGTTTTTGATCTCTTTAGGTCTATAGTGACTTTGTCCCAATTTTTACAAGTGTTCTTTTACTATCTTCACATTGAATGAAGCAGCATCTCAGGATGTATTGGAGAAAGGCATTAACACTAGAATTCTCACTGACATTATCAGAACCGTCCTCCTCTTCTCTTCGGCTGCATGTTGCTAAAAGACCAGCTTCGGAGCATGGATCCTCACACTCCCACATTACTCCTTCTGGTGAAATTAAAGAAATGACAGGCAACTCATCAAAACATTTGGCATCCTAGTATCTGCGCCTCCCATTTCAGTGTCTTCTCTGATGTTGTAAGGAAAACAGGTGGTTCTACATTAAGAAAGCAAGATTGTGAGCTGTGAGTTTCTGCTTCACTCTATCTCAGTGTGATCACCTTCCCTGAATTTTAGGTTCTGTCTAAGCTAGAAAGACTCCGTTGTTACAAAATAATGTCTGAAATGAATGATTAAAGGAGGTAACTGCATTGTGTTTGTGGTGGATTTAATCTAAATGTTAAATCTCTACCATAAAAACATTCTGTAATGAATTAGGCGTTTGAAATAAGGAAAAGAAATTTTTGCTCTACTTAAAAGCATTTAAAACTCATCTGAACTATTATCTTCCGTTTTAGGCATTGTACTTTAAGAATAAAATGGCTAAATAGAAATATAACCAGGAGAAAAATCATCAGGTGGGTGAAGGAACATGAGACCAACTGTTGAAGTAATTGGGGGAGAGGAGGTTATCTTGGGAAAAAAATGAATATTCAGGAGGAAGATGGTGATTATGTGCAAATATCATTTGAACAAGACTACATTTGTCTAATAAGACACGGAGATTTAAAATAAACCCAATGGATAAAACTTCTAGGTAGTGAAACACTAAGTAATGACAAGGAAAAAAAATAAGCTAATTTTTGGGTATCTCTGAAAAAGGAAGGGCTCCCCTGGAAGATATTGTAATACTATAATTATCATTGCTAGAGAAAGGGTTAACAATGACCTGGTTAATGTAAAATGGATTCTGACACTGAATGACTGAGTGGGCCAGGTGACCATTTGTGTCATTTACAATGAGAGATGATTCTTTTTTTTTTTAAGATTTATTTATTTGAGAGAGAGAGAGAAAGAGAGTGCCAGGGGGGTGGGGAGGGGCAGAGGAAGAGGGAGAGAGAGACTCAAGTAGACTCCATGCTGAGCATGGGCTCAATCTCATGACCCTGATCAGGACCTGAGCCGAAACCAAGAGTCGGCTGCTTAACCAACTGCACCATCCAGGCCCCCCATCAATGAGAGATTCTTATTCTAAGTCAATGATAACAGAGTTCTTAGAAAAGTGAAAAAGAACTTCTATATAATGCATTTCAAGCATAGAAATAAATAAAAGTTATTATGACTCCAATTACAAAATGTTTCTTTTTCATTCTCCCTAAAAGATAATTCCAACGGACTTTTCTTTCATCCTAAAGTTTACAAAGAACATGTTAAGTAGACAAATTGTTAGAAATAAAATATTTGTTTCCAGTTTTGTCAATTCTTTATGCAACTCAACTCAACTAAAAAAAAAAAAAAGTAGCCAGGGATGAAGATTTCATTCATTGAAATTTTGTAGAGCAAGTAGAAAAGCAAGTGGCAGAACAGAATAGTATTTGGTTAAAATAAGGAAAAAGAAAAGAAAACAAGTCTGAACATAGGCCAAACTACTAAGTGAGGATTGATACAGAGAAGGAGAAATTTTAACTTTTTTACTCGTTCATAACATTTGAAATTTGTTCCAAAAATCTGTCTTTCTTTAAAAAGTTATATTTAGGGCACCTGGGTGGCTCAGTCGTTAAGCATCTGCCTTCAGTTCAGGTCATGGTCCCGGGGTCCTGGGATCGAGTCCCACATTGGGCTCCCAGCTCAGCCGGAAGCCTGCTTCTCCCTCTCCCACTCCCCCTGCTTGTGTCCCTTCTCTCGCTGTGTCTCTCTCTGTCGAATAAATGAATAAAATCTTTAAAAAAAAAAAAAGTTATATTTAAAATATTTTTAAAATAAAGCTAACAGAGGGCCAACTCTTCTGCAGTACCCAATAAATATGAATGAGTTTTGTTATAGAAGTTCTCAAAATATATTGCCTTATATATGATTTAATTTCAGATTATACTCTGAATAAAATGCCTGTTAAATTTAAATGCATACCAAAGGAATAACATAAAGAAAGTGAAACACTATTCCTTTCTTCATGAAGCCTATAATCAAAGGGAAAGGGCATCCATGAACTAACTGAGGGGCATATTTACCAAGCAACATATGAACAGAATGGTGTTCACTAGAGAGTAGTACAAACTATGGACATAAGTGTTAAGGATTCCTAAATAAAAGCAGGGCTAAAATGAGGTGGGGTTACACAAAAATATTTTCTGGATGAGGTAGGGATGTTAATGAAAGTTTTAAAGAAGATAAGAGACTAGGAACAAAGTTATTTCATTGTAACCGTAAGACTCCTCCTCTATCATTCTTTTAATTATTAAACAATTTGATGTATTTTTAAAAAGAAAAGACCACTCCTTCTCTCTTTCCAGATCATTTGGCTTTTATTTGCTAATTACCTCTTTAGATAAGGTTTGAGAAAGTTTTACGTTATTTAGGCTTGGGTACCCAGATGCTGGCTGTTCTTCATAGGCACAAGATGTTTTAGAACATACTGTCAAAATAAGCTTTGCTCCGACTTGCATTTCAAACACTGAGAGGTCACAAAAGGAGAGCCTGTGTTCTGCTTCCTGCGGTGAGCGCCCCGGCAGCGTCATGACCCACTTACTCCGGCTCTCACATCCGTTGGGTGCAGATGCCGATGACTTAATAGGTAACTTCATGCATTAATAATGGCTCTTACACTTTCCTTACTTTTTTTTCTGTTTTTATTGCTTTTGAATGAAAGGTAATCTTGTCATTTTCTTACAGACTCAACTATTTCAAGCTAAATTGCCCATTTGTGTGGCATCCAAGACCTAAGCATTCTCTAAATTACGACCACTGTAGATTTCATGATCACTTTCATCAAAGGAAGAGAAAAAAGGAAGGAGGTAGGTTAAATGTATCCATATTACCACTTTGAGCATCTGTGACAAGGAATGAACTAGATGGCTTAATTTGCTTAAGACTTTTATTTATTTATTTATTTTTAAGATTTTATTTATTTATTTGACAGAGAGAGTGAGTTAGCGAGAGGAGGAACACAAGCTGGGGAGTGGGAGAAGGAGAAGCAGGCTTCCCGCCGAGCAGGGAGCCCGATGCGGGGCTCGATCCCAGGACCCCGGGATCATGACCTGAGCCAAAGGCAGACGCATTAACGACTGAGCCACCCAGGCGCCCCTGCTTAAGACTTTTAAGCCATGTTTTGCCTTTCTTTGCAGAGGTGTGGTTAGAGCAGCCCAGGATTCTAGACCAGACTCTCAGTCACTTTGAGTAGTCATGATGTGTCTTACACAGTGTTAAACACTTTCATACGTACACACACACACACACACACACACCTCATTTTTAATCTTCGAAATAACCCTATAAGAAGGTATTTTAGCCTCCTCTTTGAGAATTTTCCCCAAAGGCCAAAACTTTGTCATTCTGTGTCCTGGATTCCTTGATGAACTGGAAGGGAATTTCTCAATGTCTTTATCCTTTTAAGATGTAAGGGCTTCCTTGTGACCTTGCATGTCTCCCTCAAGGGTGTGTGGAGGGGAATTGGGAAGGTCTTTCGGCCTATCTGAACTGACTGTTCAACACCATCAATGCTAACTTATAAGCCCATATTCCAAAGTAATAGGCAAACATTTAATTCCAAGATTATCCCTTATTCCTCCAAGAATAGGTCAATTATCTTACTTTGGTCTAGAAATAAATGAGGTCACAATTCAAAAAAAAAAAAAAAAGAAGGTATTTTAGCCTCACTTTTTAAATGAAAAGAGAAATGCTTACAGAATTTAAACAATGGACTCAAGAAATTCACAGCATAACCAAAATTTGAACAGATTTCTTCTAAATCTAACTCCCACATCTGTGCACCTCTGAGATCCGGCATCTCTATGGGTCTTGAGAGCATTGGGCTGGGACCTCACACTCTTGAGCATGGAGCCTTGCCATTCTCTTCAGTGGTAGCGTCCCCGTCCCTGTGACCTCTCCCTGTACACGGGGCCTCTAATTGCTTCTGCACCCCCACTTATGGAAGCAGAGACTCAGTTGCTCTATCTGCCCCACACTGGAGCATATAGTCCCTGGGGGGCTGGGCCCAGGCCCACCCACATCGACACCCTCCCTCCTAATTGTGCCGCTGCACCTTTGGCACTCCTGCGCAGGTGCTCCAGTGAAGGCCATGTAATTGAAAGGTTCGCACACTTCCCGGGGAGCACTCAGGAAAGAGTAGCATTAAACTTGACGTTCTTAATTCAACTGAACCTATCCCAGTGTATTCACTATATAATTAAGTTTGGACTGAGTGATTTAGTTGACTGAAACCCAATCCTACCTCCTGGGCTTTCAACTCTGAAACAGAAGATTCAAGTCCCAGGCTCTACTCTCTCAAGTCCTATGGGCTCTCCTCTGCTTTTCAGAAAGCAATTGTCTTAGTAATTCATTCTTCCCACTCAGAGGTTCTTTGTGGAAACCTCTGTGTATTCCAGGCTTGGCTTTCAGTATTTAAAGGAAAAGCCTTTCCTCATTCAACAAAATCAATTTTCACAAATTAAAACACTTGCTTTTAGGCTATGATTTTCCTAGGTACTTAAAAAAAACTGTACTTCTTTTAAAACACAAAGCAATTTCTTCTTTGTGTCAGGACTTTTCACTTTCAGTGGGGTGAGGGCCACGAGATAATTAAGAGAAAGCTGCTGCAGGAATTAAAGACACTGATTAAATATTTATCAAAAAGTTCATCTCTAATATTCTACACTTGTTCATTTTTAAAAGTACATTAAGTTTATTAATTGTTTTTAATTTTTTTGTTCGGTTTGGTTTAAAAAGTCATAACAATCTTTAAGATTATTTAATTTAGAGTAATAGCTCCTTGAAAGCATCTGGGTGAGACAAATAGGAATTATTGGCATAAGAACTGTGAAAACAGGCTATAAAATACCTCAAATTAGGTCATCTGAAGCTTTAGAATATTATTCATGCAAATTTCATCACTCGGGAAGTTTATGAAAAAGATAAGTTGCTAACTTTAAGCCTTTAGCCCCAATTATACAGACACATAAATAAAGTTTACTCTACAAAATGGCACCTGTTCAATCTATATATAAATTCAGAAATTAAGCATTAACCTGGTCCCTAAATCATTGGGACCTCAATGGTCAGTTAGATCAATTCACATTATTACATTTTAGAATGTATAGAGATCATTGCAATAAAAAGATACATAACTGAAAAAAAAGAGAGAAGTCATATTCTACTCAACAAAGTTTAGTATCTATGATAATTGAGCAGTAAGTGTCTTGCTTTACATTTTGCCACAGAGATAAATAAGGCTCTGGTGTAATAAAGTTGATTTATGCGTGCAAAGCACTAATTTTTATTTCTTATTACTGGGGCAATATTTTCAGGGCCCCTTTAGGAATGTCAAAGCTCACATGAAAAGATAATAAAAATTTCATCAGCAAATAAGTCACTTTACATATTTTTGAAAGCTGAGGACGCAGGTTGTCTGACTGGTTTTTATTCTATGTTCTTTTATGTGATAGATACTATTCTGACACTGTAAAACATTAGGCCAGAGGATGAAGACACAGACGGTTTGGAAATGTCTATTTGTATGTCTCAGCCTTTCCTTAAAATGTGTATTTGTTTTGAGCAGTGTAAATTCATGAATAGTTCCTTTAAGAAGCACTTATGTCCGTG
The DNA here is from genome assembly GCF_004348235.1 of Phoca vitulina. Taxonomy (NCBI): domain Eukaryota; kingdom Metazoa; phylum Chordata; class Mammalia; order Carnivora; family Phocidae; genus Phoca; species Phoca vitulina. The sequence continues at coordinate 63,307,438 of NW_022589708.1, read as the reverse complement.
GTCACAAGCAGAATCAGAGAGTCCCTTCTATCTTTTTTCTCTGTGGCTCTTCTTGTCAGCCTACAACGGAAGCAGACCCTTGCCCTCCTCCCAGGAAACAGCACAACAAAGTATGCAAAAGACAGCAAAGTGTACAGAGAACACTTTGATACAGGGCTTAAAGTATCCCAACGAATACAGCGAGAATCTGCATCCTGACCCCATAGCAGCGGCACAGACACGGGTGCTGGTCTCCAGGAAGTATCAGGGTCCAGGAAACAAGAAAGGTGGAGGAAGTGGTCAGAACAACATTGATTTCATTCATGACTGACTAATGGCACCTTCCTTAGCACTAGTGGCAGATGGAAGACCACCTGTAGGAAGAAGCTGCCAGAGGATGCTCTCAGGAAGCAAGAGAAATAGCAGAGAGGAGAAACGTGGAGAAAAAATTAGCAGTAAGAAAAATGAGCTTTGATTCCTTTATATCTCTCAAAACCTGAGAAGCATCTACATACAATTTGGGAGTTTGGGATGTAGTCAAGAAAGCCATAAGCAAGTGTTGTCTGGACATGGGCTGTAGATGTCTGGCTGGTGGAATGGAGGTGATTCCAGGAAGCCTCAGATAAGTATTAAAATAGCTGGAATGCATGACTCTCCTTCACCTTCAGGGATTCACACACACACACACACACACACACACACACACACAATGTGTCTTTGGGCAAAAGGTCAGAAATGAGGACAAAAGCTACTGAGTTAATATTGTTTCCTGATTTATGATGATTAGACTTGTTATATAGGTGTGTTCAAGGCCAATTTATATGTTGGAAGGCAAACCACTACCCAGTCCAGTGTCATGGACATTCTACATAAAGCAAAAATATCCATAAGATTCTTAATCCAAGTCATTTGGGGCATCAATAAAAGACTCTGTGTGTGTGTGTGTGTGTGTGTGTGTGTGTGTGTGTCTGTGTCTGTGTGTGTCTGTGTAGCTGAATTATACAAAGGCATTGGTAGAACATTATTTTTGAAGTATCTTATTTTGAACATTTTGATTTCAACAAAAGAAATGGTCAGTTTGGAGAAAGCAATAACCATCTTCAAAATCGTACTTTTAAATTACAGTGTTCTCTTGTTATGTATCGTTCATTAATTTATTCAACTTATTTTTATTAAATACCTACTCTGCCCAACCAGTGTTTGGGCATAGGGGCTAGAGCAATAAAATGAAACAGAAATGTACTCTTGAGATCTATAAGGAGAGAAAAAAATAAAATATATAAAATGGAAGGTAAGGATAGTGCCTTAAGGGAAAAAATAGTAGGAGAGTGAAAACAGGATTGGGGGTTGCCTGAGAGCAATAAGTTATCAACAGAACATGATCAGGGAAGATTCCTCTGATAAAGTTACATGGTAGCAAAACTTGGAAGTAAGGAAGGGAAAGAGTCCTAAGGATATCTGGGGGTGATGGCGGTTTTGATATGGCAGCTTCACTCAGCTACCATTTCCAGTTATTCAAACACTCATCTAGGTCCTACTGTGAAGTCATTTTGTACGTGTAATTAAAGTCTGTAGTCAGTTGACTTTCAAAAGAAAGATTATCCCAGATGATCTGGGTGGGCCTAACTTGCTCAGCTGGAAAGCCTTAAAAGCAGAGCTGAAACCTTCCAGAAAGAGAGAAGACATTCAGCTTGAGAGGAGAACTTGTCAGGGCCACACCTGCAGAATTCCATCCTGCTTCTAATCGTCCTTTCCTGACTGCCTGGCTCATGAAGCTGAAACATGCCCAGCTAGCCCCACAGCTGACAATTCCTTTTAACAAAGATCTTTCTATCCAACTTGTTCTGCTTCTTACTGAGCCTTGACGGACCCACTGGAGAACATTCCAGGCAGAGGAAGCAGCAGGCCCTGAAGGAAGAAGATACTTGGCAGGTTGAGGAGACATCAAGGAGCCAGCATGGTTTCAGCACAGGGAGCAGGAGGGAAAGGCAGAAGGAATCACTTAGCTCTGGACACATGTTTAGACACTTATTAGATACCAAAGTGGAGACATCAAATAGATATTTGGATATATCTGTCTGGAGTTTGAGGGTAATGTCTGGATTAAAGGTGTACATTTGAGAGTCATCAGTGTAGGTGTAATTTAAGTAAATGAGATTGGATGATCCTCAGGGCACCCAACACACAGAGTTCAGTGGAAGACTAAGAAGGAGAGTGAGGAGTGAGGCAGGAGCCAACAAGACCAAGGAAAAGGGAGCGGCCAACTCTGTTGGGAGGTAGACTGATCTCAGCGACTGATTCCTGAGGAGCAAGAGGGAAGTCACTGTTGACCCCAGTAGGAACAATTTGTGGGAGTGTTGGGATAAAAACCTGATGAATTGGATTCAAGGGAGTAGAAGAAGGCAAGTGGAGACAGCAAGGACAAACAACTATTTTCTTTTTCCAGGCAGTGAACATCACTTAAGAAGTAATCCAGGTAGTTGACAGACCAGCAGAAATGCAAGATTCTGAGAATTGAATCTGGATTATGTGTGATCATCCTATCCTAAATTTTGGACACATTTACATCCATTATTGGGCAGCTTGTCAGAGATTGTTATTTTGTTTTTGTAATTTTTAAAATGATTTCAATTAAGATGTAATTGACATGTAACATTGTATTAGTTTTAGGGGTGTAATATAATGATTTGATATATGTATACATTATAAAATCATTACTAGTTAACATCCATCACCACCCAATTATAAAAATTTTTTTCTTGTAATGAAAACTCTTGAGCTCTACTGACTTAGAAACTTTCAACTCTACAACACAGTATTGTTTACTAGAGCCACCATGTTCTACATTACATCCCCAAGACTTAACAATCTCATACCTGAAAGTTTGTATCTTTTCACCTCCTTCACCCATTTCCCTCTCACCCCTACCCTCACCAGTGGCAACTACCAATCTCTTCTCTATATCTATGAGTTCAGGGCTTTTTCTTATTAGATTCCACAGATAAGTGAGATCATACAACATTTGTCTCTCTCTCTATCTGACTTATTTCACTGAGCATAGTGCCCTCGTGGTCCATCCCTGTTGTCACAAATGGCAGGATTTCTTTTTATTTTTATAACTGAATAATATTCCACTATACACACACACACAGACACACACACACACACCATATTTTCTTTATCCATTCATCCATCCATGGACACTGAGGTTGTTTCCATGTCTTGGCTATTATAAATAATGCTATAATGAACACAAGGGTACAGATGTCTTTTCAAGATAATGATTGCATATTTTTTGAGAAAACGCCCAGAAGTGAGATTGTTGGTTCATGTGGTATTTCTATTTTTAGTTTTTTAAAGAACTTCCCCACTGTTGTTTGTGGTGGCTGTAACCAATTTACATTCTCACCAACAATGCACAAGGGTTCCCTTTTCCCCACATCCTCACTAACATTTGTTATTTCTTGTCATACTTGAAAACACCCAATCTAACAGGTATGGGGTGATAGCTCATAGTGGTTTTGTTTGCATTTCCCTGATGATTAGTGATACTGCATACTTTTTCATGTACCTGTTGGCCCTCTGCATGTCTACTTTGGAAAAATGTTTATTCAGATCCTCTGCCATTTTTAAATTGGACTGTTTGTTCTTTTCTATTGAGTTGCAAGAGTTCACTATTTTTTTGGACATTGACCCCTTATCAGATATATGATTTGCAAATATTTTCTCTCATTTGGTAGACTGCCTTTTCATTTTGTTGATAGCTTCCTTTTCTATACAGAAGCTTTCTCTTTTGATATAGTCCCACTTGTTTATTTTGCTTTTGTTGCCTCTAAAGGTAAAATAAGGTATTCAACAAGCAATTTATTCAATGCCACAACCTCAAAGCCTTTCAGGAATGAGGAAGAACATAAAAAATACATAAAAGTAAACATTAGATACTGTGACATTTTGCTATAAGACTTGAGTTATAGGACAAGTGTAAAACATAGATTATAGGCTTTCAATATAATAAAAATATGTTTTACATATACTTATGCTCAGAAGATATGATTTAAGTGGGAATTAGATGGAGAATAAAACATTTTTTTGCAGTTTTATAATTGCCTAAAAGTTTTTTATCCACTTTTTATGCTTTGGAAAAGTTGGCTTGAAAAAAAAAAGCAATATTTATAATTAACTCTTTTGTTAAAATGTTTAAAAGCAGATAATTCTTCAGGAAATATAACATGGTCCACCCCCAGTTAGAAAGAATTAATGCTTCATTTTTCCCTAGGAAGTATCTCACACCTGTTTCTAATATTTGTTCCTTTGGAATAATTCCATGCACTTGGTTCACTAATTTCTCCTTTTTAGGTCTGCCTAGTGTAAAAGAATTGAGCAGAGCTATTAAACCCAGGTGGTCTAGAAATCTTCACCACTGTTGAATTGTAGTTGACCCCAGTGTGTGGGAGTGGATATGATGTGAAACAAAACACACCACTTTCTTTAAAGAAATCCCATAGACCACACAGTCCTACTTTTTCCCTTCAGAGTTGCCTAATGAGGTGGATAAATGAATTTGGCTTCTTTAAAGAAAAAGATATAGCAACTTCCAACATAAACATAAATTGTTATTCTCCAAGGAAAGCAGGTGGTGATAAATCTCTTTTTTGTGGTTTTGAAATCCAAGTAAAGAAAACCTGAACAAAAGTGCTGGACATTTGAATGGATTTCTCCCTCTAATGTACCGTGGCTTTATTTCCATTTTTGCAGTGAATTTTTGCCATTTGATTGAAAGCCGTGGATGCACAAATAAATGATCTTGGATTCATTTGAGCCATGCATGAAATATTTATTCAGTGTTTATTCTGGAAGATAGAATCCTTGCCCTCATAAAGGCCACAGTCTAAAGTGGAAGGCAACTAAAACCACCCCATCAAAGACGATACGCAGATTGCAGATAGCACACGAGGAGATGCTCCACATCATATGTCATTAGGGAAATGCAAATTAAAACAGCACAGATACCACTACATACCTATTAGAATGATCAAAATTCAGAACAATGCCAACACCAAATGCTGACAAAGACATGGAGCAACAGAAATTCACTCATTATTGCTGGGAATGCAAAATGCTACGGCTACTTTAGGGGGCAGTTTGGCAGTTTCTTACAAAACTAAACCTATTCTTACCATATGATCCAGCAATTACACTCCTTGGTATTTGCCCAAAGGGGTTGAACACTCATGTCCACACAAAAACCTGCTCAAGGATATTGATAGCAGTCTTATTCATAAGGCTTAGAGGGAAGGGAGTGTTGAATAGGCAGAGCAGAGACAATTTTATAGTAATAAAATTACTCTGTGTAATTGTGTAATGGTGGCTACGTGTCATTATACATTTGTCCAAACCCATACAATGTAACCACCAAGAGTGAACCATAAGGTAAACTATGGATTTTGTAACAAATGTCGCAAGCTGGTGGGGGATGCTGATAATGGGACAGGCCATGCATATTCCAGGGCAGGCAGTGTCCAGGAGATCCCTGTACCTTCTAATCATTTTGCTGTGAACCTAAAACTGTTCTAAGAAATAAAGTCTAATTTTAAAAAAGTAAAATATTGCTCCTATTGTCTTTTGTTTCAAACAGTTATTTTAGGCTAGATGGTGGAAAGAAGAAACATTGAGGAAGCCGACTGCTACATGCATGGTTCATCTTCTTGATGAACAGAACGTGTACTGATAGAACATAAGGAATACTATGCTAGGTGTCCCAAAAATACTTCCAGATATTTCCAGATAATTCAGAGCAATGGAGAAACATTTAGTTCATCTCAGAGGACACTAAGACAAAGTTACGCTCAATAACCTTCAAAAAATAGAAAGTTTCTTTGTAGACAATTATGAAAGCAACAAGAAAACATGGAAATTAGGGGCATAATACAATGTTGCACAGAGACGCCCCCGTAAATCCCCTTCCCTCATATGGAGATAACATCAGTCAGTTAAACATTCCTAAAATGTGCTTGAGGCTTTAGTCTCATAAAAGCCTAGAATTTGTTGCCCTTCTAAGTAAAAGAGATTTCAAAGATCATGGTGTCCCCATCTTTCATCCCTTTTGTCCTCTTTGTAGAAGAGGAAACTGAGCGTGGCACATTGCCCAAAGCTACCCAAAGAGAAGGGCAGAATTAAAACTAGAAACCCAAATTGTTTGCCACCCAGCCCAAAATTCTTTCTTCCTAATTATGACTCCCTTCAGTAAAATTTTCAAATTTTTTTCCCTAACTTATCAATCCTGCAAGTCTCATCTCAAATATTTCCCTCAATAGGGTGTTATCAAAAGCAATCTGACTTCACAGAAACATTATCCAAAAAATAATTTACAGGCTATAGCCTTCCTATTTAGTACTATGTAACCTTTAACTTTTAAAGAATATCACTCTAACATTTAACTGGGTCTTAAAAATATAAATCTGTCAGACTGAACTTGTAATATGCATCATATTAAAAAAAAAAGACAATTATTGCCTATAGGCTACATCCAGAGAATGATGAGAAAAGAAAATTGGGCAGATTTGGCAAGTCTTGCTAAACACAATTTGACTAAAAATCATATGATGATCCAATTTCTGGAAGAAAACAATACATGTAGTGCTAAAAAGAGATGTATGTAGGAAAACATTGAAATCAGAGTTTTCTGAGGTGTCTAATCAATTCTTAAAATCCCTGAGTGTGTTTGTGTGTGTGTGCATTTTTTCATATCCCTTACAGAATAATAAACAACTGAAATATTTAACAAACATATTTAACCTTTTTGTCAGGAAACCATTTAAAATTAACTGTAGTTAACATTCACATGCTGCACTCAGGTTTACAACTTTTTACAGATGGTTCTTCTCTGGTCTTGTAACAATTCTTGTAATTAGGTGGTATTTTGATAATAATATTTATGTCCTCATTTTCCAGACAGGGAACCTGACGGTCAGAGGGCCGACTTCTCCAAGATTACATGACTAGAAAGTGGTCGAGGTGAAACAGGCACAAGCTTTACTTGCCATACATCCTGTGTTCTTCCCTTAATGATTATAGATTTTGTGTTGGTCCAGAAGCAAGAAGACCTTAATGATTCTAAAGTAGTGATCAAAAAAAAAAATTGTGTTCTGTTCAGCTCCTTCCCAAGGGTTTGTAATTAAAGATGGTCCAATTAGACCAAGCCTCAGGATCACAAAATGCAGATGAACTGTTACAAAGTTTAAAACAAAATGAGGACTCTATAATCTCACTTCCAGCAGCAAAAGTAAAAGGGACTTTTAAATATCTCTGTGGTTGTAAGTTTCAGAAACATGCTAGGATGCTACCACTTTTTATTATTCTGCTCCCTACATTCTTTGGAACCCGAGTCTAAGATGAAAACTTTTTTATTCAAAGACTTCCAGCTACAAAACTGTTTTAGTGTCTTGAACTCAATCCTGTATCTCTCTCCCTTACTCTTCACCTCAGGATTAACCCAATGGTCCTGCATCTGTGCTATGCTTTTGACACATGTCTAGAGTATTCACAATGACTTCAAACCCAGTATATCCAAAGCTTTGATCATTATCTTATTCCCAAAGATAGCCATCCCTTCACCTGCCATTTATGGTTGTCTTACTTAGAGAACAAAACTGAATATACATTGTAGAAATAAAAGTTAAACTGCTATTCCATAAGTCAGAGGACTCTGTCTGACTTGTGGGTGAAATACCTCATGAAATCCCAATATTTTCAAGGTAAACAACTGGGATTGGAGAAAGCAGTTTATGAAACAAATCTATATAAGGATGGAATTTGGATTCGTTGTGTCTTCAGACAGACCATATTTCTAATTACTCCTGAGTGAGAAAAGAACAGAAAGGAATATTGGAGGTGACTTTTAAGGAGGTAGCCCTGTGCACGTCAACTTAGCATGTGGGAACAGGAGGTGAGAGAAAATAGGTTGGCAGAGTAACTTCTCCCTTGGGTAGAGCATGGTCCAGTGAATATCAGGTCTTATATTAAATTATCAACTCCTCTTGATTTGGGGAAAAGCCAGAAAGGTGTGAAAAAAAAAATAGGAAGGTCTCCTCCCTCATGGGCCAAAGGGTTGACATACAGGAAAGAGCATCTGAATCTTCCTCACTTCTCTAGCCCATGGCCTTTTGCCTCTGACCCTAAAGGGAAAAAGGGGGAAAAAAAAGTTTCTTAGCTTCCTTAGAGCAGGAACCAAAATATTTGACCCTCTATGTTAGTTTTTTTTTTTTTTTAAGATTAAGGAAGAGATAAACAAGCTTCTTATCTGACTTAGTACCTTTGTTCCTCACTCAACAAGTGAATTGGCAAAGATAATATAACCATAAAATATTTCTAGAACCAAACTGATGAAGGAACCTAACCAATACAAACAATATTTTTCATTATTCAGTATATCAGTCCTTGTTCAACAATTCAAGTCAACCCTTTGGCCCCTGAGGGAGGAGACCTTCCTATTTTTTTTTTTTTTTTCACACCTTTCTGGATACAAACACCAGAATCTCCGTACAAGCTCAAGGCCCATTCTGAAGTGCTTGGAGTATTTTAAATTAAGGCTTCAGATTTAAAAATCCATTATGTGTAGAATATTTTATTATAGAAGAATAAAGTCTAGAATCATCTACATGATAATGGATTGGTTTTGGAAACATCAATATGAACTCACGTTTAGCTTAACATAAATACATATGGTTAAATATAGAAATATTTATAGAAATATTTATATACTTGGGTTAGTTTATCCACATTTATCTTCTTGTTTTGTCAGTTAAGGGAACTTACAATCAATGACATCCTCGTAGCAAGGAGGATATCTATCCTTGGAGTAATCCATATTCTAGAACCGGGGCAGAAAATATACAAGATAAGCCTGGAGCATTTTGCAATGCCAGAGTGTTAAAATAATGACAGGAGTATGGCCAAAAAACACAGAAGCCAATTAAAAGAGACGCCAACGGCAAAAGCTGGAACGATTTGAACAAAATTAAACAGCATTGGACTATAACCCAAAGTCCATATTGATATAAATAAATGGTTGAAAAAAATAAATAAATGGGGGAGAATAGATAAATATGCTGTGCAGGAGAATTCTAAGTAATTTATATAGACATTCTCCTCTCAAGTTGGTGGAGCACAGAGCATAACTTCCCACTCTTAAGGGTAGACTGTACTAGTGACTCCCTTCCAAAGAGTACAGTGTGGAAGAGTGAACAATAGTAACTTCACAGTGGAAAAACTTGACAAAAAACCACGATCTCAGCCAGGTGATTAAGGTTCGCATCCACCGTGATAAGTCGTGTAAAGCACATGCTCACATGATATGAGGTGAATGGCACTTTCTCTCAGTGCTCTTCCTCCCCAAAACACTTAAGTCTACCCTGAAGAAAATCATCAGAAACATTCTACTTGAGGGACATTCTACAGAATATTTGACTGGTGCTCCTAACAGGCAAGGTCACCAAAAACAAGACAATTTTGAGAAACTGTCCAAGCCAAGAGGGGCCTAAGAAAATCTGGCAACTAAATATAATACGGTATTCTGGATGGAATCCTGGAACAAAAAAGAGACATTAGGTAACAATTAAGGCAATCTGGTGAAGTATTGACTTTAATTAATAATAATGTATCGGTATTAGTTCATTGATTATAACAAATGTACCGAACTAATATTAGATGTTAATAATAGGGAACCTGAGTGGGGCCTATATGGAAATTCTTTCTACTATCTTTATAATTTTTCTGTAAATCTACAACTGTTTTAAAATTAAAAGTTTATTTAAAAAATATATATATATATATTCCCTGTGTATAAGATTTGGGAACAACTGAACTTAATAATATGTAACACCATCTTAGATTTTATTTTACTACATGCAAATTTCATGTGATAATGTACGAACTCTCTATCTTGTATACCAGTGTTTCTCTAGTACATAATACAGTGGCTGGCATATATGAAATTCTTAAAAATATTCATTTAATAGATATAAATACAGAACTATATATATGTGTGTGATCTTATAACATATTCATATAAATATATTTGTATATAATTTTCTATATTAAATGCTTCATCTATACAATAGTAAATGGATCTAGTAGTATTTAAAATGTATTCAACTAAAGTTCCCCACTCTACTCATATCCAAATTTCAACTTAATTTATTTCAAATAATTTGTTTGATTGCAAACAATACTTTGCTTTCCAATGTATAACACCTAAAAATGACCACTCAAGGGTCACTCAAGGAGGAATTATTTATTGTATTTAGTGTGGATTTTCTTTGAGTACTTGACCTGTTAATGACTCCAAAATCCTCCTTATTCCTACAGGTCTAATTCTAGTTGAATAATTTCATGTTAATTAAGAGATTTGAACTATTTTATGTCTATGTATACTTGATGTAACCTTGAATCCTTACGCTCTTTTGGTAAGTATTAATGTCTGTAATGTGCTAGTTAATATCCATTATAACCACTGTCGTTGTATTTTGGTACGTATTTAGGAATGTTGCCTTTTGATTTATGGCCACAGAGGCATTCCTGACAGACACCCAAAGGGCTGGATACAAAAAAGGTATATGCAATCTTTTCTCGATCTGGGCCAGTGGTACATTGATTCTGGGGGATGCACGCCTCAGGAGTTTAAAAAGTCTTGTCACACTTTATCTAAACTCCCTTTCTCTTTTGCTGAGGGCATGCTTGGAACTTTGCCATTCTCTCTCCCTGTCGCTGGGAGGTCTCTGTCTCTCTCTCTTTCCCTATTTGCATTTTGACAAATGTCTGGACCTCTTCTACTGTGTTTGAGTCTTCAGTCGGTGGTGAAACTAAGAAGTTTGGGAGTAGTCATTGAGCTGTTTTAGTTTTTAAGTCACAAAATATTTAGTGTTTTGTAAGATTCCCAAAGAGTGATCTTTCTCTGCATTTCTATAGTATTTACTTACTAAATCAGTTGAAAGAATAATCACAAGTCAGTACTGTCACCATACACAGTTTACGGCTTCAATTTCATGTAAATAACTTCACTGCTTTTTAACTTTATGGTGTTTCTTGTTGGACAGAACTATGAAAAGAAACTATATTTTCTAAACTGCTAGGGACAGTCTCTCTAATCTACTCACACCTGATACATGACATACGAAACAGCCTGCTACCAGACATGCTTAGATATCTGATACTTACACGTCTTTCACGGCATCTGTCAACTCTCTGACCAGCTGCACCTTCCACCCACTGTCAAATAAGAGAGGAAAATGTATACTGTGTCTTAACATGTGCCTTTTGGGGAAGACCACTTAACATTCATTCATTTATTAATAAGTCCAATGGACATTCATCAAATATCTACTTTACATAAGGCATTGTCATAAACGCTGTTGACAGAAATGCAGAAAACAGAAATAGCATTTTGATCTACTTCATCCAAACCCTTACAGCTCATTCCATTTTATGTTCGCATATACTAATTAAATAAGCATGGATTAAGAACATTTTGTATGCACATTATGCTAATAGCTACCATGTGTTTTGCTAATTCCTGCAAACTTTCTCTTGACTTATTTGAATAATAATTACTTAGTCTACATTTTAGAACTATGGGGCTGGGATTCCTGACACTGCACCTGTGCATCCAGAAGGAGTTTTTAATAAACCATGATCTGATGTCTACCAAATATCAGGCTGGCAGAGAAGGGGGAGAACAGAACAAGAGATCCAGCCTCCATCCAAGAATCACACAAGTGAAACGATTTTCCAGGCTGACTCTGGGCTGAAATCAACATGCAATCTCAGAAAATAGGGCAGCCTACAGCTGTAAGAGTGACAAGTGAATTTGCAGGTCATGTCAGATGGAAACACTAAGGAATGCAGGTGAATCATGAGTCCCAATCCTGGGGCATGAGGCTGGCAGGAGCAGGACAAGAGATGCAGGCCCAGGCCTGTTATGTGGGTGATCAGATGATTTCCTTGGCTGCCAGCAGAGGTCTCAAGAAATGTCTGCTGACCAGATTTTGCCTCCCAATAATGCCCATCATGATATCCTCCACCATGTCAAATAAAAACAAAAACATATGTTCACAAAAACATTTACACAAATATTGGCAGCAGCTTTGTCATAATATCCAAAAAACAAAAAGAGCCCCAGTATCTATCAACAAGAGAATAGATAAACAAATTGTGGCAGGTCTATACAATCAAATACTACTCTGCAATCAAAAGCCATGAACTACTAACACAGATGACAACATTGGTGAATCACTAAAATATTGAGGGGTAAATGAAGCCAAACTCAAAATGTACATTTCATATGATTATATTTATATGAAGTTCCAGAATGGGCAAAACTAATCTCTAGTGGAAAAAAAGTCCGAAGAGCAGTTGCTTCTGGACGACCTGGTGGCAGGACTGACTGGAAAGGGGCATGAAGAAACTTTCTAAAGCACTGATAATGTTCTATACCTTGATTAGAGCTTCAGTTGCAAAAATGTATGCACTTATCAGTACTCAGCAAATGTATACTTAAGATTGTACTTTGTCTTTTATGTAAATTTTACATTCAGCTCTAATTAATAATTTGCATGCCAAAGCATTTCTGGAAAAGTATACTGATGCCTGCATGGATTTTAAAATGCCTCAGTAAGATGGTATGGCAAATATAATAAAATGATCAACAGTCTACCTAGGGGTAGACGTAGATGTCTTCTATAAAATTCTTTCAACTTTACAGTATGTTTTTGAAATTTTTCATGTGTTGGAAAAAGTGGCCTTTCAAAAAAAAATTAGATGGTTGTGTTAATAGTCAAGTTTACTCTAATGTTCATATTTATTGTTACATTTTGAAAATTTAATTATATAAAATTTTATTAGCTACTCTTCCAAAGAGATCTCTGATTATTACTCCTTCATGAGAGAGGTTGTGAGACTCATAAAAATAAAATGCTCAGTTTCTATCTTTATCCAGAGTCAGAATCTTAGAGTGAGTCCTGCCATAAAAAGTCGCAAGGTCCATTTCTCCCCACCAGCGCTCTAAGGCAGTCTCCTTATTCAACAGTGCCCTGCACAGGCTGCTCACGAGGCCCCCCAGTGTTCGCTGCTTCTGGCATTAAGAGACATTTAAATCCCTATACTTTAAGACCTGGACAGCACTAATGACAGGAAAGACCAGTGAGGCATAGAAGCTGGGATATAGCAACTTTTATCAATCTCTTTTTAAAATAGAAAGTGCGTCCTGAAAAGATGACTTTGTTGGATCAAGAATTTCAACTCCCGGGGCGCCTGGGTGGCTCAGTCGGTTAACCATCTGCCTTCAGCTCAGGTCATGATCCCAGGGTCCCAGGATCGAGCCCCACATTGGGCGCCCTGCTCAGCGGGGAAGCCTGCTTCTCCCTCTCCCTCTGCCCCTCATCCCTGCTCGTGATCTCTCTCCCTCTCTCTCTCTTTCCCTTTCTGTCTCTCTCTCAAATAAATAAATAAAATCTTTAAAAAAAAAAAAAAGAATTTCAACTCTCTTCATTTCAAACTAATTAATCCTAATTAATACCATTAATTACCAATGCCTCTTATTCCTTAAAGAGGGTTCCAGTGAATAGCTTCCAACAATTTATTTCACAGGTATTGTTGATTAGTATTTCATAAGCTGCTCTTATTGTCAAGTGTTTTATAGAAATGAGAAAAATTTTAGAAGAGAATCCAGAATGACTCAAATTTTTTATAGTAGCACCCAAATAATCAAATAAAAACTCTAAAGGCCATAAATAGTGGCTTTCTTCATATATTGAAATTCATCCACAGTGTTTTTGTTTTGCTCTGTTTTTTTCCTAGTGAATGACAATATCCAGAAACAAATAATGTATTTTCCCATCACTGGTCAAATGATTTTTTCTGTATGACCGAATCATTTGTTGGCAGGTAGTGATCTAAACATTTAGTGAGGTAAGAAAGTGCTAATACATTTCAATATGTACAAAAGTAAAATAAAAAAATAATACAATAATTATTTTATCATCTCTAATATGGATTGTATAATAAGCTATACTTATTTTATGTTTGATTTCAATCTACTAGCCATACCTTAACATAATTCCCCATTCTTTTATCCAACAGACTTCCATTGAGTATCTAACCGTGCCAAGCCCTCTCTTGAGCTCTGCAATTAAAATTTAACTTCCTACCCTCAGAAAGCTCATAGTCCTTTGCCACAAAGCACAAGTGCTATACGATAAATATGTGGATGATACCTTGCAGCACATAAAAGTAGTTCTTAACTAAGCCTGGGAGAGTCAGAAAAGACCCCTCACAAACACAGTAATGTAAAACTGTGAAAACACCGTATATTCAAGGAAAAATAATTCACTGCTCTTGAGCCATGGAAGGCACACAGTTAGGCTGGAGAGATGATGAGCCTAGAGATATAAAGTAGAAAGAGATTAGGCAGGCCTTGTATAGCAAGCTAAGGAATTTTGGATCTGCACCATGAGAACAATAGGGAGACAAGGAAGAATTTTAAGCATGCAGGTGCTGTAAGCCGAAGAGTTATGCACCCTGGCAGGTTAAAACCTAATAGCAATGGCCCTTAACTCATTTCCCTGGCCATGCATTGCTGATTTTAGAGTCCTATCTGCAATTCTTAAATATGGGCTCTGGCCACCACCAAGGCTGTGTTACATGCCAGACACAGCTCCTCCCTACCAGATGCACCTTGTTTCCGCCACTGCCTTAATGTACGCAACAAGCCCATGCACTTGTTTTGTAGAAATTGAGATGGGAGAGGAACGCTGAGGACAGTGCATATAATGTTCCCAGGATGGGAAACAGTATGGCGTAGCTATTCCTAGTTGGGCTTTGCCCTCAGAGCTCCAGTGTTCCAAACCTGGTTGAGGGAGGTAGGCAAGTTAACTAACAATCCCTCATCTATCAAAGAAATTATATTGTTAAGTTTAAAGCCTCAGTACTAAAACAGAACTCCTGAAGTACAATGCATTAAAAAAGTTACAAGTTTATTGCTCTTATGAAACAGTCCAGAGTTCACTGACTGGGTAGAGGCTCCGCCCTCCTCAACACATAGTGTTCCTCTCTGGGTTCAAGGAGGCTGTTCCAGTTCTCCCCAAGGCCAGGGAAGTGCACACACCTTCTGAAGGGCATGACTCAGAAGTCACACACATCACTTCTGTTCATATTGTATTAGCCCAAAGGCGCTGTAAGCAATGCTTGGAAAAGCGTGCTGACCAGGCAGACCCATGTCCAGCTAAAACGCAGAACTGCTGTCATTTAAGAGGGAAGAATGCCAGTGGAAAGCAGGAGACTCTGCCCCAATGATAATTGTAAAAAGCTGCTTTGCAGATCTGTTGTGTTTCATACAGTAATGTGGAATGTTTATCACAGTAACCAGTACATAGCAAGCGATCAACATTGTAGCTTGCATTTATAATAATTATTATTATTGCCACTTTATATGTGCATGAATCCAAAGGAAGACTTGCGTTATCCAATGAGGCTCTAGGCTCAAAAGAAACTGTATTGGCAGCTGAAAACCAGTTCTAGCCTTAATAAGGATCCCTCCCTCCAAAAAAAAAAAAAAAAATCTACTAAAATCCCTTTCAATAATGGAATGTTACTCTATTTATGTTGGGTGGTCTGATATATTTTTTTTTTCCGTTTCAGTTCAAGATTCCAAGAAGGGTTACATCACATTTAGAGATTCTTAGCAGGATGAAGTTTTGTTTCCATGACTAGCTCTAATGGGTTTTTTGATTGAAACAAGTGGATTATGTATACTTTGCAACAGATTTGCTAATTGCCAACAGGAATTATTTTTGATACTTACTTCCTAAAATCATTCCCTTAAAATGACTGAGGTATTGTTTCATTAGATTCAAGGTTCCATGCTAATGGATTAGAAGAAAATATGCACCAAAAAATGAAAAGAAGAGGATATAAAAATAATTTTGAGAAAAAATTAAAACTAAAATTTCCATATGATGTAGCAATTCCACTTCTGGGCATACACTCAAGGAATTAATAGCAGGAATTCAATAGATGTTTGTACACCCGTGTTCGTAGCAGCATTATTGGATGGAAACAACCCAAGCGTCCATCGACTGAGGAATGGATTAACAAGATGTGGGCTACACATGCAATGGAATATTATTCCACCTTCAAAAGGGAGGAAATTCTGAGACAAGCTACCACATGAGTGAACCTTGAGGACATTGTGCTAAGCAAAATCAGCCCATGGTGATACTGTATGATTCCACTTGTATGAGGTACCTAGAGTAGTCAAGTCATAGACACAGAAACAGAATGATGGGTACCAGGAGCTGCGGGCTGAGGGGAGAAGAGTCAGTGTTTAATGGGTACAGAGTTCTAGGTTGAGAAGGGGCAAACAGTTCTGAAGATGATGGTGATGGTTGCATAATAGTGTAGATGTACTTAATGTCACTGAATTGTACATTTCAAATACTATCTTTTATGTTGTGCATATTTTACAATAATTTTTAAAAAATAAAATAAATGATTGTGACAGAAATGTGTTTTAACTACGTTAAGTTCCTTCTCCCATATAATCTGTCACCCTGCTGGTCCTGTTACTAGTCATTATGGATTGGCAGTGGGCCAGAGGCAATGATATGTTAGTGTAGACATATGTGTACATAGGAAGTGTTAACTAGTGTTTCTAAGTTAATTAAGAGAGACTTATAGTATGTTCGTGAGTGATTTCCTAAGAGAAAACAATAATAATACTGCTTTCCTTATGAATGAATAGTACCTTTTTATTAATGTAAGGATTCACTCATTTATTTGTCCATTTTTTTCATTCATCTCCTGATATGTGTCCGCAGCAGGTTTACTCATTACCCCTTTCCTTTTCCAGATTCTCTTTGTGCTGTAACATGAGATTAGTGAATCCTATGGCTGGCAGAGAGAAGTTAAGGCAGAGAAATGAGCCTCAGAGTTCACGCCTGTGGGTGGGAGCTTCAGAAATATCTAGAAATGTCAGCTGTCAAATAGCATATACACATCTTTAGGAATTTCTGGTTTTTAGATGTTTTGAGATATAATATCAGTCCTTTATTTGCAAAGAAACTCAACTCAAACTGGCTTCAGGACTAAAGGCCCTTTGTGGCTCATAGTAGAGCCTTGGCTTCAGAGATGACCGGACTCAGGGAGAGCAGGGCTCTCCCTGTGTCCTTGTCTTTGGTCTTGCGTCCGTGCGCGGACGCTGGCTTCATGTCTCCGGCTGTCAGCTACTCTAAGGCTCACGTACTCTCCTGCATCTGCACTGCTGCTGTCTTCAGTTTCAGAACGTTGGAAGCATGCTCGGGCCTCGGGGCTACACCCTTACTGCCCTCCCTCCTTGAGCCCCTCTTCCCTCCCGCATCCATGCAGCTCACTCCCTCGTTCCATTCAGGCCAAGTGCAGCCTTGTCGGAGAAATCTTCCCTAGTTACATTATTTGAAATAACACACACATAAGGATGTACGGTATGGTGACTAACATAACATAATAATTAAAAAAAGAAAAAGAAATAACACACACACACATACAACACACACACACATCCTCTGGCTTACACACACCCTTATCCATCCCAATGCTCCCTACTCTGTTTAATTTTTTCATAGCACTCATTAACCATCTTTGCTTATTGTGAACTAAAATGTAAGCTTTGTGTGAGAAGAGACATTTTTTCCTTTGGTTGTATCCCTAGCATCTAGACCAGAGACTGGCAAACTAGGGCCAACTGCCAAATTTGCACCACCTGTTTTTGTGTGGTTTATGAGCTAAGAAAAGGTTTTACATTTTCAGATGGTCAGAAAAGATCAAAAGAAGAAGAATGACACACGACACAGGACAATATACAAATCAAATTTCCGTGTCCGTAATAAATACTATTGGACACCATCACATTCACCTATTTACGTGTTGCCCATGGCCGCTTCACCCTACCATGACTGGGTCGGGAAAGTAGGACAGAGACCATAAAGCCTAAACTTTACAGAAAAAGCTTATGGACTCTTGGTCTAGAACAATACCTGGCACGTAAAGATTGATGAAATAAATAATGATGCACAAGTGTGTTTCTGATCTCTGAATAATAAACCTCTTTCAGAGATCTGAAAACCATACGTAGCTTCTGTTGGATCATTAGTTCCTCTGATAAAAGGATTTAACTTCCTCTAACGATAAAGGAATTGATACAGAATCTAAAAAATTACACCACAAGGAGAAAAAAAGGAGAATAGAATAAGAACAAATAGCAATACTATTACAACATATTATATAAAAATTATGACCAACCCTATCTCCAGGAGCTTAATAAATTTAATGAAATAGTTACCTCCACACATTACATTATCCATAGATGCCTAAATTCATTCATTTTCTCTTTTTTTTTTTCTACTGTAATATAACCAAGTCATTTTCTGATACACCCTTTCCTTCAGAAGTAGCTTTAGCTAAACTAAATGTGACTCTCAGTTCCCAAACACAGCCGATCCTCCTTACTCCAGGAAACCTGCACCTTCTCCTCCCTCTGCCTAGGATATTTTCTCATTTGCCCACCTGGTGAATGCTTGCTTGCCATTCAAAACATAAGAGCTCACATACCTCCACTGCCTCACCACTCCAGTATGAAAACATCGGTACCTGATGGCAAACCTCTTCATTTTCATTCATTCATTCATTCATTCATTCATATGTTCATGAATTCATTTGTTTGTTCATTCAACAAATACTTGTTGGCAAACCACTACATGACAGGCATTCCTCCAGATACTAGGGCTATAGCAGTTATAAAGAGAGATTTCATTCTACTCTCAAGGAAGTAGAATTTTATTGGGGGGAAAAGACAATAAAGATGTTTATATAAACACTATGGCAGATAGTGACATGAGCAATAAAAAACAAAAATAAGTTTGAACGTGATAAGGATGAGAATGCTTTGTAATTCTGTGCTGTGTGATACTTTGTCCATAGGCGTGTGCCCAGTTAGGAATAGCATTACGTGGGACTGTGTTTATGTTAGGTCTCCGCAACGACTGTCTCAGATTTGTTCTTATCCCCAGCACACAGCTGTGCATGGTGTATCATCAGTGTTGGATAGACGGAGGGAGGGTGGCTGAATGGGGGTGGCTGAGACACATTGTTACTTTGATCTCTCTATGTAGAAAGTGGCACACAGAGATGATAATTTTGAAAGTATTTTGAAATATGAGAAAAACTACACTGATTTCACAATTATGACATTTGTGAGAGAGAAAAAAAAGAGGTTAAAAATTATTGATATTTACAGGCTCATCTTTAAAAGGAGCATAAAAGCAAAAAAGGGTGAAAATTCAGCGTAAATTTAAGATTATGTGAGTAGGACAAGTTTCTGTTGTTGGAACCGAATCAGATCATTTTTTTTTTTTAGTCTGTTGGTTCATTGCTTTGCAACTTATCTATGTAGCTGGAATCTGGAAGTACCAGTTTCACACAGTATTAAAGCAGCCCTTATTTTTAAGTTGGACTGACCACTTTTTTAAGATTTCATTTTTTTAATCCATTGACTCCCTGCTGAGAATAAGGATAAAAAGGCATTTTCTCAAACTAATTATTTCCGTGTCTAATAAAAAATTTAAAAGGCATAACTGTCCAAGAATGAGAGTATTGAAAATGTTTTAAATTTTAAATTTAAAAAAATAGGTAGATGCCCTACTCATTTTCCACAATTTCATATTCAACGTATTCAAATGTATTCAGTAGTTCTGAATGATGGGAATGAAATAAGCCATCATAATTTTTTAAGAGTGTACTTTTTCAAAAGGATCAAAAAGGTCAAGGTTTTTTGCTGATGCCATGGTTTCGCAAAACTTTTGAGAAAGGCAGGGAAGACAGCTCTTTGAAGTAATGGCTTTAAGAAATACTACTTCATACTCCAAGAATTATGTGTGGATGTGTGAGGGCCCAAGTGATGTGTGTCACAAAGAGAGTCCGTGTGTGTGTACCTGTGTGTATCTTCATGCTGAGAGCACAAGGATAACATAAACATTTGGGAATGTTCTTGAAAAAGCCTTACTCCCGTGTGATAGAAATAGAGATTACACGGTATTTGCTGTTGACATATCAGTCCTAATTATAGAGGCTCAGTGTCTCAGGGTGATTCTTTCTTTAGACATGTGAAGACACTCCCATTGAAAGAAAGACAGTTGCTCGAGTGTGTTATGTATTAATGCTGAGGGCAGAAAAGAATAGGGTGGGAAGGCCTAGGATCTAAAATTCATCTCCTCTCTCCTACAAAAGAATCCCTATTTATTGACCTTTTGGGCAATGTGCAGAAAGATCACCTTTTGTCTCAATTTCTGAGAATTAGAAGAAAAATGCAATTCAGTTGCTGGGAATAACATGCTCTCCTATTCATCTGTCTAATAAATAGTTTCCTCTATCTCATTTCTGTCTATACAAAGACTAATCTTCTTGCAGGATGTCTCTGAATCTTAGAGTGTTCTTGGTCTTCAAAGATTAAGTACATAATTAAGTACATAAATAGAGTGGGTCACTATCGCTCTGTGACTGTCTGCCCCTCATTAAAAGCAAGAAATATCTGACAATCCTTTGTTTACATTAAACTGACTTTTGATTCATAGAAATATTTAGAGGATACTTCTGAAATAATCATTAATGTGGTTGCTTCTGATTGGTTTGACAATACGAAAATGTAATTTTGGGTTAATCAAGGAGCAGCTCAATCTTATTCAGTTGGTAAAAGGGGGTTAAAAACTGTGCTTGGAGTATTGTCCATCTTGACATTGCAGTCATCTGAACATCTATTTACCAAAACCAGTAACAATCTTCATGGTCTAACCAGGATAGGTCACCTCCAGACCCACACATTATTATACGCAAAGAGAACAAAGCAAAATCAATGAACAGAGAGCGAATCTGGATATAGCTCAAGATACAGCTCAAATAACTGGTTATTAATATAAGCTAAAGATCTGTGCTGCCAATAATAGAAACACCTAAAAGATTAGAAGAACCTTTTAAGGCACCACCCTAAGCAACTGAAAAATGTCCTAGTACAATGCAAATTCATTTAACGTGAGTAATAATTTGTTTCTTGCAAAGCATTGATAATGTGCTTGGCTCTGTTCAACACTCGAAGAGGACACAGCTTCTGGGTGGCAAATACTGTCCCATTTCCATCCATGACAACTGTTACTCCTGCTTGACTTCTTTCTCTCAAGAACCCCTTTCCTTTTCATCCCCACACCCCACGCCAGTACATACCTGTCTCCTGATGACACACTAAAACGGAAAAAATACTCAACCCCCACGATGCTTGATTTGGTTCTTTTGGGGGCTAGTCTTTAGGCTTAAAGCCTCAAGATATTAAACTACTACTTATAAAAGGAGAATTTCCAATGTATGAACATAGTAATATTTGAATCTCTAATTCTCATGTATTTTACCTATTTTTCAACAGAGACATACTGACCTTGTAAATGTGCTAGGACCTGCAGATTTAAAACCAAATGGTAAGTTCAAAATGTTACAAGTAGTTTCATATGGATCACTAGAGAGAGAGGTTAACTTGGAGAAGTAGAGATGGGCATCATCGGTTCATAAAGAGCTATGCATGCTAAGCCAAAGGATCATGAAATTTACCCCGATAGCTATAAAGAGCCATTGATGTCATACTGAGTGGTTACTACAGGCAGAAAGATTGTCATTGTAGTAACACGGAGGGGGCCCATATTAGGGACAAAGCGAAAAGACGGGAAGAGAAGGCAGCAATCCAGGAAATAAAGGGTTACAGCTTGAATTCAAGCAGTGGGTATAGAAGCCAGGTAAAAAGGAAAGATTTAGCGATATTAAGGAAGTTGAATGTAAAAAACTTGGAAAATGAATAAATGTAGTCGAAGTGAAAGTGAAGGATGAATCAGGAAAGAATTGAAGATGCCTTTCAAGTTCCTAGCTTGGGTGACTTTGTGATAGCAACCAGGGGGAACAGAACTTTTTTTTTTTATTAACATATAATGTATTATTTGTTTCAGGGGTACAGGTCTGTGATTCTCAGTCTTACAGTAACAGAACTTAAAAAAAAAAAAAAAACAGCTTAGGGGATGCCTGGGTGGCTCCATCAGTTAAGTGTCTACCTTCCTTAGGCTCAGGTCATGACTTCAGGTCCTGGGATCGAGCCCCAAGTCAGGCTCCACACTCAGTGGGGAGTCTGCTCCTCCCTCTCCCTCTGTCCTTCTCCCCTGCTCATGCTCTGTCTCTCATTCTCTCTCTCTCTAATAAATAAATAAAATCTTTAAAAAAACAGCTTAATTGAGATATAATAAACATACCATACAATTCACCCATTCAATATGTATAATTCAGTGGCATTCACTATGTTCATAGAGTTGTGCAGCCATCACCACAATCAAATCTATAACACTCTCATTACTCTGTAAAGAAACACCACACCCTTCAGCTGTCACTCTTAATACCCCTCCCCATCTCCCCCAAGCCTACCCAACCATTAATCTACTTTTGGTCTCTATAGATTGGATATCTCTTTAGGACATTTCATATAAATGAGACTATATAATACACAGTCCTTGATGACCAGCTTCTTTCACTTAGCATAACGTTTTTAAGGTTCATCCGTGTTGTAGCATGTGTCAGTACATTATTTATTTTTATTACTGAAAATATTTCATTATATGTCATTTCATTATATACCACCCCTTATTGATCTCCATTTATCAGTTGATGGGCATTTCAATTGTTTCCAGCTTTTGGCTATTATGAATAAAGTTGCTATGAACACCTAACATATAAGTTTTTGTGTAGACATGTGTTTTCATATGTCTTGGGTATATACCTAGAAGGAGTATTACTACATTACATTGTAACTTAATGTTTAACCTTTTGTAGAACTGCCAAACTGTTTTCTAAAGTGATTGCATCATATTATACTTCCGCCAGCAGTGGGTGAGACTCCAATATCTCTACATTGTCACCAATACTGAATCAATACTGATTATTCTCTATCCTTTTTGTTATTATAGCCATCCTAGTGGATATAAAGTAGTGTCTCGTTGTGATTTTGATTTGCATTTCTCTGGCAGCTAATAACATTGAGCATCTTTTCACTGAGTTCTTTATATATTCTGGATAAAAGTCCATTATCAGATACTGATTTGCAAGATTTTTCTCCCATTCTGTGGGTTGTCTTTTCACTTTCCTGATGGTACCCTCTGAAGTGCAAAAAACTTTAATATTGATGACATTGTTTTGGCTTATACTTCAGATGTCATTATCTAAGAAATCATTGCCTCCTCCAAGGTTACAAAAATTTATATCTATGTTTTCTCCTAATAGTTTAATAGTTTCAGCTCTTACCTTTATATCTATAGTCCATTTTTAGTTAATCTTTGTATATGGTGTGAGGTAAGGGTCCAATGTCATTCTTTTGTGGATATCCAGTTCTCTTAGCACCTTTTGTTGAAGAGACTATTTTTTCCCATTGAATTGTTTTAACACCCTTCCATGGTCCTAACTGATTGGGGCAGGGTTGGGCATATGACTTAAAGATAAGTAATCCATAGGCTTACCAGCGGTAATGAAGTAACCTGAGTTAAAAAAACTCAGCCCAAAAAAGAAAGAACTAGGTCAATGGGATTATTCCTTCTTGGAGATTTGAATAGAGACATATAAGAAGAATTTAGTAACTGGCAGACAAACTAAAAGATGATGAAGAAAAAAAGTTGTAACTCATAGAGTGATTATGAATGAGCTGAATTATTAATAAGTAGAAGCTATAGATGGAGAAATATGGACAGGGTAGAGAATGATTTGTTTGATCTGACAGCTGAGAAGAACGTGACAAGATGACCCAGGAAACGCAGAGCCTAAGAGCCAGGTCATTGTCAAAGGTAGAATGGAGAGATGATATAGAAATTGTTGCTAAGAGTCTTTTAAGGGTTTTTTTTTCCCTTGAATTCCTAAGAACTACTAGACCCTTCCTTGTATTAACCAGAGAGATTCACTGATCCTTGCAACCAAAATGACCACCCATATGTCTCCCAACAGTTAAATCTATGGGCTCTATAGAATACTATTAAATGAAATGAAAATCTTATGTTAGTGAGCCTAATACATACCTGGCTCCTAAAACAATTTGCACAAATCCCAATTTCCTTGACTTCCTCCCAGACTGCCTTTGTAGGTTTCATGGGCACTATCTGAACTCTGCAGGTATATGAGAAGCTCCAAGTCTTCCTGTTGTAACATGGGTACATGGCATTCTAAATCATAACTGAAAGTCCTTTTGCCTTCAGGAGTAAATACTAAACTAAACTGAACAAATGGAGCCTGTCCAACTTGACTTCTCTCTTTATATTTCCTATGCATTCACCACAGATATTTTTTTTAACTTGGAGTCATTTTACTCATAGAAAATATGTTGGACCAGATATAATATTTTCTTCACTTAACAGGAGAAATCATATTGGAAATTAATACACACAGATGCCCCGATGCCATTAATATACGAGTGATCTCAGAGACGCTGTATCAGCAGTATTCTTTCTTTCAAACCCATTGTGATCACCTTTCTGTCTTTGATTTCAGGTAATGTGTAGTTTTGTGTTCTGTTTTGTTTTTTGTTTTTTTTTTTTAATCTCATTTGCCAAGGGATTACATTTGAGATGATAAGCCTCTAGTAATGCAGTTTTTGCAAGAAGGCAGGAATATTTAGACAGGAATGATGGGGGGGGTACTCAGATTTTAGGCAAGGTTCCCAGGTAGGCTACAATAGCAACATTCTTGAAGACATAGAACTTCATTCGGATTTTTCCAAATGTTGATTTTGCTGCTAATATTTAATGCAGTATAATTCCTCTATTTTCATTTGAAAGTAAAGGAAAAAATGAGGCAGTTCCTGTCACTGAACTAACTGTTCAGTACAACTTATGTTTGTCAAGCAAATGTTGTGTACAGACACTATGCTGTTAAGTGACAGGGATAAAAAAATGAGAAAAGAATCCATGTCTAAGCTCAAGGACCTTGTAATCAATATCAGGGGGAAATTATCATAGCCAATTCCTTGATCTGGAAAAGAAAAGCCCAGATCTGCTTTTTGAACCATCTGGAACCAGTAAGATTTCTGGAATTCAAATTCTCTCTCCATGAACCTAGTCAAGTTACTTCCATTCTCGAATCACCAAGTGGGAAGAGTTAGCAGTTCCTGCTTCATAGTGCTTTGGAGATGATGTTCTAGAAAGAAAATCAAATAAAACATGTACTTGTCACAGTTCCAGGCAATAGCAAGACTCCATAATGTTAACTATTATCTTCATCATTTTAATGACTTCTTTTAGAACTTCAGGCATCTTATTATTATGACTAATAAGATTTTCCATTACTGCTAAGATATTAACTCAGATTTTACTATTGTTTTACAGGCTGTATAGACACCACTGGTTGTCAGTTTGACACAGTTCAGTTCCAAAATCCATTTCTTTAATGTATATCATCACAAATGTATAATCAAAGGGCTAAGCAACTTCAACTAAGATAAAAATATTCCTCATATGTTGAAACAATGTTGAATTTTATGTGAATATTCTGAATATAGTCCCAATCTCCTAAATCTTCCTGGATCTAAGTGACACAATTTTTTTTTCATGCTGTAGGAAGCTATTCCCATGAGAAAATTTTATGATATCGATTTCAATAAGCATCTGTTTTTTAAATATCCCCAGTACTTGATTCTGATCAATATAAAAGAATATATATTATCAGTGACAGTTCACCTTAAATGAATTAACAACCCTCCATTTACCATCCCATCCATTTGCTTCCCCTGTAGCTACAGTTCTTGATTTTTTTTTTTTATACCTCAGAACGGCACCTCACTTTCCCTTACTCTTCACACAGACCAGTCTGCCTTTCTTCCTTACCCCCCCACGGAAATGCTCCTGAAAGAACTAAGAATCCCATTGTTGACACATCTTCAGATACTGTTCTCTCCTGATCATGTTCAACCCTTAGAAGTATTGATTCACTTAATACCTGAAAAGTTCTGAAATACTTTTCTGGAGGGTAACATAATACTCAGTAGTATGCTGGCAAATATTTAACAACTGGCTTTCTGGGGGGAAAAAGAGCCCAATTTGCAGTGTTGGCTGATTTTCATAGTTTAGATACTACTTAGATACTTCTACCATGACTTATTTCAAGCTGCCGACATAGCATTGCTGAACACACTAGAGACACACACCAACACTCCAACACACACCAACCATAGAACATCACTTGTTCTGAGTTGACATCTGCATGCACTGAACACTAGAATAGCAAATAACTGGGGCGCCTGGGTGGCTCAGTTGGTTAAGCATCTGCCTTTGACTTTGATCATGACCCCAGGGGCCTGGGATCAAGTCCTGCATCGGGCCCCTTGATCAGTGGGGAGCCTGCTTCTCCCTCTGCCTGCCGCTCCCCCTGCTTGTGCGCGCGCGCTCTCTCTGACAAATAAATAAATAAAATCTTTCAAATAATTTTACTTTTGTAAAATTTTAACAAGATGTACTTACATATTCAAAAGAGTAAATTTTAAAATATTAGTTATATTTAATGATTGTAATTCAAACACTTGATACTAATTAATTATAATTTGTATCTTAACTTTGAATTTTAAAAGATAAGTTTGGCTTTTTTAAAAGAAAAAAAAAACTTCTCTGAAAACCTAAACAAAACTTACATTTTTATGAAAAAAAATTCTATAGATAGATATCCTTTGGCTAGAAATTTATTTATTTATTTTTACTCTTTAGATTGTTACTGACAATAGAACACAATTTACATGAAAATCTTGAGTACAACAACATAATTAATGATTTTGTTAAAATATCACCAAAAGTAAATTTTGTAGAATAAATAATAATTATAAATCTTTATAGGTCTTTATTTTATTGTTCATCTAAATCTCATTGGCCCATCAGCAGAACTTCCAGATATGTAATGACAAATAAACTCATTTGCCTGATTATTTTGCCAACTTTTGGCCCATATGAAAAACACATCTTTACACATATTTTTGAATATTGGCATTATGAAGATGTATTTTTCAAGGCCGAAGGGTAGAGCAAATTTTTATTTAACAGATTGTTAGTGTCATATATTAACTTTTAAATATTTAGACATATCAGATATGCATCTCCATTTTTCCTCTGGCCCAATCCCTACAGATTTTATTTATTCATTTTATTTTTGAGAGAGAGAGGTGGGGGGTGGGGGGCGCCTCGGGTACAGAGGGAGAGAATCTCAAGCAGACTCCCCACTGAGCTCAGAGCCAGACTGACATGGGGTTCCATCTCACAACCCTGAAATCATGACCTGAGCCAAAACCAAGAGTTGGCTGTTCAACTGACTGAGCCACCCAGGCGCCCCTGGCCCAATCCCTACAAATGATGGGGGATAGCCTTGCCCTAGTACAATACTAAGTCCACACGTACTCTATATGATTTGGTCATCACGATAAAGTAATAAGGTAGAGATTCCTACCAAGTTTGTTTGAACCTAGGTTCACCTGATTCCAAAGCTATTGTTACTAAGAACTACAGTTTATTGCCTTTTAACTGTTAGAATATTTTAAAAATTAGTAAAGTTAATGTTGTTTTTAGAATACAATACCTAGTTCAACAGTTCAAATGGGAAATTTGTATTTTCCAAATGTCACTAAACTGCAAAAACAGAATTAAAATTTCCCAAATTGAATTAATTTATTCTGTTCAAGACATTGATCATTACATGCTATGCTACAAATATTATCATGCACATTATTGCTGAGGAACACATTTATTATTCAAGTAATTCACAATATCAGAATCAAGATAAAGGGATCTGCCATCAAAGCCATGGAGGTGATTGAAAACAGTGAGAGTAGAGAATATAGAAGACAGAAATTTAGGGTAGAAGTAAATCAGAAAGTGGGAATGTGGTGACATTGAGTGGCCTTTGAGTGAAAAACAAGAAAGAGCAGAACTTGGGATGAGAATTTATCCATGAGGCACATTGCACCTATTTTTTCTGGCATGCTAGAATCATCTTATTTGCTTTCTAACTTGCACCCCCAAATGCTAAATCTTTGACACTCAGCTGAAGCCACCCCCAGGTGGTGTGCCTTTGTCTTTAGAACCTCAGATATCTGATAACTCCCTCCCTGTTATTCACTTTTTAGATTGCTGTGAATTATTTCATACAGGAGAAATAACCAGATGTTAAAATAGGAAATGTTTTATTCTCCTGTCATGTTTTATTTTCACACCTAAAATATAAAGACTTTACATCAATGGAGTGTAATGCAAAGATATTTCTGGCAAAGACAAAGGCACATATGCTGCAAAGGTTATAAACACCACAAGTAACACTGGTCTTGAACTAAGCATCATCAGTGTTATGGAGAGCTGTGTTCCTAGTTCATAACGCCTTCTCAACTCTGCAGTGAGGTTAATAATAGCCGCAGGTAGCATTAAGTTATTTTGGTAACAAAAATCAAGTGATTACTAATCCTCCTTTTATTATCACCTAAATTGAAGTCACCACTTCGAATCACTTTAAGGATTAAGAATTTTCCTTTCATACAATTTTGAAGAAGGTCTGCATCAGAAACAATATTTTCGTATTAGGCTTTCTAGAAAGATAAGTTCCGTAAGTACATCAAAAGGCAGGTTTCCGGTTACACTACCCTGTCAGGACAGATGATGCCTTCCTATCCTTTAGATCAAAACTGAAACATCATCTCTACAGAAGGCCCTTGCCTGATTTCCTAATCTAAATTTGGTCACATAGTTTTGCATTCTCATGGTAATGTGTGTGTGTGTGTGTGTGTGTGTGTGTGTTTCCTTTATAGGGATTATTACAACTGCCATTTACTTATGCCATTATGTGTTTAATGTCTATTCCACTAAGTGAAGTTTCACAACTACAGGGACTATGGTTGGTTCATTACATGTCCCTGACACCACGCCCTATTTCTGGCAAACATTACTTGCTCAAGAATGGTATGGGAGAAATATTATTCCCTGCACTTAACAGACACCATGACACACTCCGAAGCCCATGATATAGAAAGGTTAAAAAGTGCAAAGGGAGGGACATAATGATGCGATGAAGACTTAAAGGTTGCTAATGTTTAAGGTCCCCAGATGATCACAGATCAAGGAAAAGGAAAAGGCTTAAAGAAGTAGAAAACAGTTTTATTTCTGTATGGAGTGGGGTAGGACGATCAATTAGGTGGGCCTGATTTGGGTCCCAACTTTTGGGAGTATTATGGCCTCTTGAGTTCCCCTTGCTTGAGACAGGTATGACAAGCAGTTTCAGAAGAGGCATGGTTTTGTTCATGCTGTTGTCAAAAGTGGACAGCATTTGTATCAACCCCTGTAGAGGGGCATTTACTTCAGTTCAGGTCAATCATTTACTAGTATGGTGGTTGTCCCAAGGGGAAATAAGATTTTCAGACTCTAATTTAAGAGATGTTATCCATGTTTCAACCTCATAGATAAAATCATTTTTGAAGTGTTTAAAAAGTTCAAGTTTTGGGGGCACTTGGGTGGCCAGTCAATTAAACCTCCCACTCTTGATTTTGGCGCAGCTCATGATCTTAGGGGTTGTGAGATTGAGCCCTGCATTTGGTTCCACACTAGGTGTGGAGCCTGCTTGAGATTCTCTCACTCCCTCTCTCTGCCCCTCCCCCACTCTATCTCGCTCACTATCTAAAAAAATTTTTTTAATTTAAAAACTAAAAAAAAAGTTCCAGTTTTCTGTTTCTTGTCTTTCTGTTAGGTTCTGTACTTACTGGCAATATATGATGGACTTTACTTTGGCCCTACATGAGAACATGAAAAATTAGATAATATCTATAAACCACTCCCCTTCCCAAACTGAAAGTAAACTTCATGTCTTACTCATCTTAATGCCCCTAGGGACTAGGACAGTGCCTGACACATAGCAAATGCCCAACAAGTATTTGTTGAATAAACACCCATGCAAAAGTGTCTCATCTATAGGTAATCCCATCACAACCCTCAATCTCAGATTGAAGAATCCAAGTTTATAAGATCTGCTTGGAGTCAAAGAGATAGCACCATAAAATAAGGATTCAGCAGAAAGTTGCTAAGAACCTGGAGAAGTTCCCCCAGATAGGAAATCAGTCTCAGGCAAGTTCCCACCAGGATTAGGCAGATCTATCAATTTTCAGTGTAGGGCATTTTGGGTATGTGATGTGAGTAGCATTAAGACAGAATAATTCTAAGACCCTCATGTGAAACAATAGGAGCAAATCAACTGGGGAATAGAATAGGGTTTTACTCTCTCCCACACAGTCTGTCCCCAGAGACACAGAATGGCTGGGTTTACCAAGCAAGGTAACAAGAAGGTATAGCTTTCCCCTGCTTTCCCTGGAGGACAAGGGTCTGTAACATTTTGTTATCTTATACCCTTTAGAGAATCTGATGAAAGTATTGGAACCTACGAATATTGTTTATAAGTTTTCTGTAGTGGATGGGAAAGGGCTCTATCTTATACTATCATGGGAGAGCTTAGCACCTTTACTCTCCAACACAAGAATATAAGAATATTTTCAAACCCCTACCAAATGTGAGGCAAAGCTTTTAGAAATACTAAGTAGATGACTCTTTGCTGGTCCACTAGAAAGAAAGAAATAGAAAGAAAAAACAGTAAGAAAGATATAAAACAATAAGCATGTAGTAGATCTAATTATAAATAATTGTGGTGGGGCAGAGCCTGGCACCCACAACACTAGGTGTTAGGGAAAGATACTTTCCACCCACTCCTTATTTTCCAGGAAAATTCTTAGGGAATTTACCTGGGGACTTCTGGGCTTTCTACACCCCATTATTCAGTCAGCTCCAAGTGTTCTATCAGATTGATACATTTACTAAAAATAAATCAAGCATGCCCTGCCTGTCCTCTTGAGAGCAAGCCTAGGGCAAGCTGTCCCCCAGTGATGAGGGCAACCTTACTCTTCTCTTATGCCTAGGTCTTAATTTGTGCAGAACCTTGATGGGGAAGGAGCTCTTTGTTGGGTCCCCTTAGAGACCGACACCATGTGGTACAAAGTTGTGCAGAGTGTATGTCGTATTTTGTTTCATTGAGGCACTGATGTGCATATGTTCTGACATTAACAAGTCTCTTGGACATCTCGGCATTATTCTCAGAGATTATCATCATAAGGAGGTTTTGACATGTTCTACAGAACCTTTTAAAATTACGTAAATTATCTCAATTTCATTTTAAATTTAAACATACTCTTGTATGAAAATCAATAATGAGAGGGGTACCTGGGTGGCTCATTCTGTTAAGTAGCGGACTCTTGATTCTGGCTCAGGTCATGACCTCAGGGTCATGAGACTGAGCCCTGAGTCAGGCTCTGCACTCAGCGTGGAGACTGCCTAAGGTTCTCTCTCTCCCTCTTCATTTGCCCCTCCCCTCCCCTGCCCCCTCCCCCCCACTTACACGCACTCTCTCTCTCTAAAAAAAATATATATATATGTATCAGTAATGAGAAAAAATTATCAATGTTTAGAAAATCTTGATAAAAGCCACTTTAGAATTTGTTCAGAGCAAGAAACAATTTATGATGAACCTGTTGCCAAGGTTTTCAAGTTAATGTGTGTTTGTTCTGGGGCAATGTGCTCTATGTGGCTGTCATTGTCATTGCTGTTTTCTCAGCATTTGTTAGTGAGGATTTTTCCTACTAATTTCCAAGGCCGTTAAATAGCGATATATCAGGGAAATAAATGGTAGTCAGGCAAAAAAAATTTTTTTTTCCTAAAGTGTAATTGCTGAAATAAATCTCTGGAAAGCATATAAAATCCAAATGTGCAGGTTGTATAGGGATATATAAGTAGATTACTTTCTTGGTAAACTTTGAAATTTGTGATACGTCTCAACAGATAACGATGCAGACTTTGCTAAGAGGATTTATTGTTCAAATGAGTGCCATGTAAAGCGCGGTTAGCTAGTGAATAGAAAGAAGAACATGCCAACGTGCATCCAGCACTTGGGGAGACTGGCGAAGTCTGGCTGAAGGTCTGCTCTGAGTGGTCTGTCATTAAGAACGAGTTGAACAGGTTGGCCCACTCTCCATCAATGCATGTTATCAACAAAGGCCGATTAAACTTTAACTGCACATTGCGAAATGCTGGTGGCTGAGAAGACTGAGGGTATGTATAATACAGGAAATGCATTTTCAGAAGGGTTACTATGAGGTAATTGGTAAATAATATTTGTGTCTATTCTGGCAAGGTTGAATGATGAGACATTTGATATTAACATTGATGTTTAAGTGTCATTTCAAATACAGCAAAACACAGACACAATAAAAATAATGCTTATTTTGAGCAAATTTGCTCCTCTGAATATACTGTGCTCAGAAGAAGGTTTGAGTACGTTGGGGGGTGGGGATGCCTTTAATCCATGCACTGTTTATTAAACTGTCATCACAACTACAAATAGTTATTTCACATTTGATATGAATTTCCTAATCTCTAAAAAAAGTATCTTATAATCTAAACAGTTAACCAAATTTGAATTATTTCTTTAAAACACTTAGTCATTAATAAAGCTGTTTCATTTCTATTCAAATCATAAAAAAGAGTTAATGGAAGTAATTTACTCGGCAACTCTGATTTCTAAAATGCTAAGTTAAGCGAAATATTTAAATAGATCTCAGTTTCGGTGAGACATTCAGTGGTAAGTAAACACAATTTATGTGACAGAGTCACAGAAGTTCATTGCAGCTGGGTATAACCACAATCTGGAACATGCCATAAGGGGAGGGAGTGCCTTCTGAGGCCACAAGGTTTCCCCTAAGCTACAGCAACTAATAATCCTGTTTTGTCTTTTTTGGTTTTTACTGACGGCAAGCCAAAGCATCTAGACGATGGATGATACAGGTTTGAGCTCATGAGGCAGCATTTCAGTTTTATATCAGTTAGGAGCCCTCACAGACATTCTAAAAGAAGTGGCATATTCCAAACAACACCCGAGCAAGGAGCATGTAGAAGACGAGCCGGATGGAAGAAAATCGTAGGTAGGGAGCCAAGAAATTAATGACAGAGGCCCAGACTCCACATGGTTAAAGCGCACACAGGAGTCCCTGATGAGCTAATGCATAGGGTTAAATGAGTGATTATGAAAAATGTGGGAGAGAAACATAGTAGATTGAACACATGTGTTTTCCTCTACTCTCTCCTGAAACTGCACTCAGATGATGATAAAGGGATTTTTTTTAAAAGCATAAATCCCCAAGGACAAATAGAAGAGACTATGTGGCACCAGCCAAATTCTGGAAGCTGGAAAGCAGGTGAACAAGTAGTAGCTAACTTCACAGACTCGAGGAAGCCAGGACCTGAGTGGCAGCAGAGAAAGGCCAGCAACAAGGCCGTCTGAGCAGCAGAAACGCAACAAAGCACCAAAACTGGAAGGACCATAGGCCTCTAAAAGGAAGGGTGAAGGGAAGAATAAAACTAAGATGGGCCCAATGTCCATGTTGGTAGCAGTTTGCTCCCCAGATCCTGCCCTTTACCTCACCCATCGGAGCAACGGCCCCTCGCCCACCAAGGCGGGGTGCCTTCCAGAAAGGCTGAGTTAAGGGGATTGTGAGGCCAGATACCAGGCCCTGCTGGCAAGGCACTTAGCTATGGAAGCTGCAAACTGAGGATGCAGTGAAAACCCTACATAAGAAAAGGAAAATCGCCCACCAGTTTTTCCAGTCAACTCTGAAAAAACACTAGCTGGCTTACACTCAATCTTCCCGACAGAATAGAGAATCCCTTTCGGGGGAAACCATTCAGATCAAGAGAGAAGACACGCAGACCTGACTGTTGAGAGTTTCTCCAACAAAATATCCCAACCAGATCATCCTATAGTGAGAGCACCCTTCCAACACACACACACACACACACACACACACACACACACACACACACACA
>NW_022589708.1:63149247-63273430 GCF_004348235.1 Phoca vitulina | reverse complement strand
ACACACACACACACACACACACACACACACACACACACACACACACACAAGTTCCAGTCGGTTTCTAACATGAAAGACAAAGGCCAAAGTAGTCAAAGGAGTAACTCAGAAAAGAACAGAAAATGCAAGTAGCAGAAGAAAATTTCCCAAAACTCGAATTAGGATCTTCAAAGATACTAAACTAAACTAAAAATAGAATGTTATTCTAAAAAAGGAGCAGTCTAGGGGCACCTGGGTGGCTCAGTCATTAAGTGTCTGCCTTCGGCTCAGGTCATGATCCCGGGGTCCTGGGATCGAGCCCTGCATTGGGCTCCCTGCTTGGCAGGGATTCTGCTTCTCCTTCTCCCACTCTCCCTCCTCGTGTTCCCTCTCTCACTGGGTCTCTCTCTGTCAAATAAATAAATAAAATCTTAAAAAAAAAAAAAAAAAGGAGCAGTCTGATTAAAGAACTCAAGGAATTTGAAAATAAGAAATGGAAAAATTTTTTAAATGAGTTGGAAAACAAAGTTGAAGAAATTTTTCAGAAAATCAAAAAGAAAAAGGTACAAATTGCATAAGAAAATTAGGAATCAGCATTAAAATAAGAGACTTCCAGAGAGACAGAGAACAAAAAATGCTAAAGAGGAGACATGATCTCCCAGAGCTGGGCATGAGTTTCCAGATGGAAAAGTCCCACTGAGTTTCCCAGACAATAGAAGAGCTACATAGAAATACAGCATCAGAAAAATTCCAGGACTCTGTGTCTAAAGATATAATTATAAAAATTACTGAGAGGGAAAAAAAATGATCAAAATCGAAAGATCAAGAATCAAAGTGCCATCACCTTCTGAACAACTTGGAAACTAGAAGACAATGAAGTGATGCTTTAAAAACTCAGATTATTGGGCGCCTGGGTGGCTCAGTCGGTTAAGCATCTGCCTTCGGCTCAGGTCATGATCTCAGGATCCTGGGATCGAGTCCCGCATCGGGCTCCCTGATCAGTGGGGAGCCTGCTTCTCCCTCTACCCTTCCCCTCTGCTCGTGACTTCTCTCTCAAAATAAATAAATAAAATCTTTAAAAAAATAAATAAATAAAAAATAAAAACTCAGATTATTTCTAAACATCAAATCATCACTCAAGTGGGAAAGTATAATTAACATCTTTTTTCAGCTAAGCAAATTTTCCAAAACTACCTAATTGATACTTGAAACTGAAAAATCCGGAAATACCAATAGAAACATTATATTTACAAATACGAAGGGAAATACCAAAGAAGCAGCTATGTGAGTTGTGAACTCCTGCCTCTGAGCAGTGAAAATCATAACAAAGAGAGGGGACACTATTTTTTTTTTTTTAAGTTTTATAGCTAGTAAAACTAATTTTCTTATACAACCATTTACTTTTACAGTATTGGTTAAAATAAAAGTTTAATTATGTACGTTAAAGTACAAAATAAACAAGGATTTAAAAACTTAAGATACAAAATAGTACATGTAGTATGCTCTCATTTGAATACAAAAGAATGGAGGTATAAATGTATGCATGCAGAGAATATCTCTGGAGGATAAGAGGAAACTGATAATCATCTCTTTTAAAACGAAAATTTGATTTGCAATGGAAGGAAGATTTACTTTCCATTGTATGTTTATTGAATTATTTTAATTTTTAATTATGTCATTTCTATTTTAATATTTTTAATGCTTAAAGTTTTTTTAAGGGCTGGAGACAGCATAAGATACTCAGATACCAAGAGGACAGCACTCCAGCCCAGCAATGACAATCAATCTCAGAGATAGATGGGAATTTGTCTGAATTCCAGGCAGGGCTGATTTGAAAATATATAAAAGGACTTGAGCACAAAGGAGAAAAGGAACAAGGGATGTTGCTTGATATGGGCTATTGACATTCTTAATCACCATGTGTTAAAAAAAGTAAAATCTCAATATGCAAAGAACTCCAGAATATAAGAATATAAGTGTCCTAAGAACCCCAGGCTGTACGGACTACTCCCATCCTCATTTTACAGATAAAGAAACAGAGAAGTTATTTGCATAAAGGTGTTACTCTGAACAACTTGGAAACTGGAAGACAGTGGAACAATGCTTTAAAAACTCAGAAAATTATTTCTAGCCATTAAAGTTATCATTCCCTGTGCTGTGATGCTGATTAAATCTACATTCGCCTTGTTCCACCAACACGTACTACACTCACGATCAGCCAAACTGTTCCAAATGACCTGCATTCAAAAGGCACTGGTAAGGATTGAAAATATTAAATGTATAGTTTGTGATAAAGAATCATTGAACATCTTTGTCTTGATGTCAGGTAACATTTCCACTACTCGCTTGTCCACATGAACTGTGGAGTGCTATTTTCCGTGTATGAGAGTTGTGTCATCAGTTCTGTGGGAATCATTTCCCTAAATCCTCTCGACACCCTAATCAATAGTACATTTGCAGGACAGAGTTCTTGGCTTTTGTTTTCCTCTTCTTCTGAGCTGACTGGCTAATCTAGGCACCAAAACCAAGGTCTTGATCCCCTAATCCTCATTGTTTGCTAAGACTTTTAACAAGAAACTACGTAACTATTTTTGGAGTCCTTGGTGTTTTCACATCTTATATCTTTTATGGAATGAAAAAGAGATGAAATAGTCAAAGGCATGAAAGTAGAAAATAATTATTTTTTTTAGGACCTATCACTTTCATGTGTCACCTTGAACGATCACAGCTGACAACTGATAAACAACAGGTAGACTTGTTGCAAATTCAGTACCACAAAGAAGGGTTCTTTCAAGCTGGCACTCCACTGCCATGAATGGTAACTTTTTATTTCTGAAGGTCTTTGATCACTTTAAAGCAAATCGCATACTAGAAATATTTTAAGGCCCTCACTTTTTAAGAAGAAACACTCTAGTATTTCCTGCAGTTGGTCCAACCATCCTTTGTTCGAGTAAGTGAAAAGAAATCCCATTTTATGTCTTGATAGCAATTTTCATTTTTTCTGAATCCTTTATTCTTGACAGTAGAAGGGAGGAGGGTACTATCTGAGGAAATTATCTGTTTGTGCAAATATAGTTAGTTGCCTGGTTTTTGCTATTACCACCCCCTAGTGGATGCACGGACTAATTTTTACAGAATCCACTAGGCGTTTTCCTTAATAATAGGCTATCTAGAGCTACTTTGTCCAATATGGTAGCCACTTACCACATGTGGCTACTTAAATTTAAATTAGTAAAGAGTAAGTAAAGTGAAATATTCCATTCCTCAGTCATTCTAGCAGCATGTCAGGTGCTCAGTAGTCACATGTAACTATTGGTGATCATAAAAGACAGTTCCAGCATAGAATATTTCCATCATCACGGAAAGTTGTATTGGACAAGGCCGATGCAGAATAATGTGTGTATTATAGAAAATGGGGACATGACTTTATTCCACCCGAAGGGAGTTTATTTTCTTGACAATAGATGATCCCAAACCATCCCAAAGCCATAGATTCTACTCTCAGCATCCAAGATCCACAGAATCAAGCAGCTAACTGGGGCTTGAATTTTTCATAAGAGTTAAAATTCACTGTTTTATATGAGTTTATTTATTTAAATCTAACAGATTTCATTACTTCAACAGATCCCAGGATTTGTGCTGCGATATTTTAAACTATCTTTGACATATTTCTGCTTTCTGATCTAATAAGATATAACCATATGATTCTCTCTTTCCTTCTTAGATAAGAAAAATCAGAATAAAAACTCACTTATTTTCCAATGAAGTTAATTAAAAGCAGAATTGAAAAGAGAAATTATTTTAAAGGATGTATAGCTATAATAGGCGTAGACAACCCTCATTCATGACAATTGCATTAGAGGAAAACTCAAAGCATTCAAAATAAAGGTGACATTTCTGATTTTGGTTTTGGGGTGGCTCTTCTATGCAACTCTGAATGTAAATTTTTGCCACTGAGGAAATTACTTTTTTAACTCAATCATCAGAATCTATTAAGCCCTATACTGGGCTGTACACCTGCATTTTTCTGGATGAATTAAATTAACTCAAAACTTCTAAAATATTAAAACATTTATTTATAGATAACATGTATAAATATTATGCTTTATGTCATTAAGTGAATATCAAGATAATTGATTCAAAGTATTGCTATCCCTGCTCCAATATGCCTTATTAACCATGTAATGGGTGCAAATTAATTCAATCATTATTAGAAAGATAAGTTAGCTAACTAGAAGGAAAGATGTAAAAATTTTTTTTTTTCTTTTACACCAAAGCAAAAAACCTATTCTGTAAATGCCTAGGATGTCAGCATTTGACAATATTTAAAGTATAGTTAATTAATATCTAAGTGGTGGAGCTAAGTGTAGCTCTGCCCTCATAAAATTTTCAGGCCAGTAGTAGAACTGAGAGTCACATAGACATTACACACATTTGTATATCACAGGAATATGTTAAAAAAGATCATGAAACAAGTGAACCTTAAGAATCTCAGATATAACCCCCATATATCTATTTATTAATTCAATAATGATTTATTGATTTATGTTATGTGTCAAGCACTGTGCCGGTCCCTGCTGATACAATAATAAATTGGACAAGGTCTTGTAATCCAAAGAGCAATCAGGATTAGTTTATATAATTACATTCAAGTTTTATCTTTTGCTTTTTCTTAAAGCTCATACAGATTGAGAGGGAATTCACCTTGCCACAGATTACACTCCTGATTATTTTGTTTGCACATTGAGTGTAGAAATGGGTGGATTGACTCCTTTCTTCAAATCTTAACAAAGAGGTTTTGAGCTTAATAAATGGGTTTTAGATACTCACCATCTGATAATAGTAACCAATAATTAAATAAACACAAAGTGACGAGGTTTTAATAGAAATACATCCAAGGGGTGTCTGGGTGGCTCAGTTGGTTAAGCATCTGCCTTTGGCTCCAACCATGATCCCAGGGTCCTGAGATGGAGCCTTGCCTCAGCCTCCCTGATCAGCCATGAGTCTGCTTCTCCCTCTCCCTCTGCCCCTCCCCCCTGCTCATGCGCACACGCGCGCTCTCTCTCTCTCCCTCTCTCAAATAAATAAATGAAATATTTTTTTAAAAATTAAAAAAATACACCCCAATACTGCTGGATATTAAAGGGGAATGCAGAAAAGTATGCTAGGGAGAACTAGTAAGAATTTATTAAAAAAAAAAAAGAAGTCTTTTGAGCTTAGTCTTAAAGGGAGTTTCTTAAGCAAAGGGCATGCCAAGCATCGAAAAAATGGGAGCCTGCTGAATTCAGTTTGGTGATTTAGAGCACAGAGTTGAGGGAGGAAGATGGTAAGGAAATAAGAAGATATACTTTTAGAGGGTGTATTTTTACCAAGAAAAATAAATGTGTTTGAACTGAATTATCAATCAAGAGCTCTTTTATAATGTGACCTAAGAGCCAAACACCCGTTTTCCCCTTTTATATCAACCTTTATCACAAAAAAAGTTATCATTTTGAGGCATTCTATTTTGGTCAATGGTAATTGATGGAAAGAGTGTAAAAATCATCCTTAGTATGTTTCAATTTAAAAAATTCATTTCTTCAAGAAGTATTTTAAAGCATCTGCTGTGTCCTGAGCACATTACCTGTAGTAATACAAGAAGTAAACAAGATCCAGTGTACCTTTGAAAATTTGCTGTTTAATTGGAAAAGCAAAGGCGATCCAATATAATTCCATAAAAATATGACATGTGCTCTGTGAGAAAGATGAGGGGATTTGGGAAGAGCAAAAATATGGTCACCTCAGGGAAAATTTAGAATGTTTAACAGAAAAAGTGATATTTTCTGTGTCTTTAAGAATGATTAAGAGTTTGACAGAAGGAAAAGTGAGAAGAAAGTATTTTAGGCAGAGGGATAAAGATAAATGATGTCTTCTAGCTATAAATGTTCCTGGCAAACATTTCTCTGCCCTAGTTTTGCATGTTAACAAAAATATTTTCAAATTTAAGAAAATCATATTTTATAAACATACTTGCTCATTCTAAATGTCTATTTTACTAGATTTTATATGCAGCCAACTAGATATCATACTTCTGGAAAATACTGTTTATGAAATAAACATGTATCTAAAATCAAAACCAAGGCACCCACTTTTCATTCCTCTATCATATCCTGGATATATCTCCTCTACTCAGAGAGTTGCTCTCTTGTTATTGCTGTTAACAAGAGTGAAGCAACATTGACAGTAAAACAAAACTAGCTGGGAGACTGAGAAGCTGTATCACTTTAATCTAAAAATTCCTTTCCAGTGTTTCTCTAAATTTGGTCCATGGCAAGGCTGGGAACACTAATACCCATTTGGGTAAGATTTTCCTCCTTCTCATTTTAATTCTTCCAGTATCCCACTCATTAATCTTTATAAATTTTTACTAAGGTGTAATTTACATGTATTGAAATGCAAAAATCCAAATGTATGTTTGATGAGTTTTGTCATCAAAATGTGTACATCCATATAAACCACACTCTAGACAAATCAAGTATTTCTGTCACCTTGGAAAGTTCCTTCTTTTCTCCAGGTATAGAAATTGGTATTAATCATTATTGGTGTCTTTATAACTTGCAATACCAAGTGTATAGGAAATCTAGCCTCTGCTCAAAGAGAATGGTGTTTAAATAC
The DNA here is from genome assembly GCF_004348235.1 of Phoca vitulina. NCBI lineage: Eukaryota > Metazoa > Chordata > Mammalia > Carnivora > Phocidae > Phoca > Phoca vitulina. The sequence continues at coordinate 63,266,797 of NW_022589708.1, read as the reverse complement.
ATACACAGGCATCCATAATTTAAATTCTAGTAAGCTAGTAATTTAAATTCTGTAATAAGTTTCCTTGTAAATATAGTAATAATTTTAGCATGGAATAGATATCAAAACATCATCATCACCAAAAACATTTATCAGAAAAAGAATACACATGACTATATTTCTATAAATGAAGCACAAAACCAAACTAAAATTAATGCCAAACAGAAAACCCAAATAATAAAGCAATGCTGTGCACAGACTTTATAGTAAATACTTCATGGAAGAAATGAGATTTCAGCAGAATGTTGAATAAGGAAGAAAATACAGGAAATATCAGAAAGACGTGGAAAACATGGAGGAAGAAGCATGTATAGATGGTACATGCGTGTGTGTGTGTGTGTGAGAGAGAGAAAGAGAGAGTGTGTGAGGGTGAGTGATAGAGGGAAATCAAAGATGGAACCAAGTGTAATTTGTGAAATACGTGGCATTAGTAATTGCTTAATAAAAATAGTGTTTACATGAACTGAAATAGACTGTAGAATCCGTTGAGTAACTGCTGAGTAAGAATGTCTTGAATTTCTAAGCAAATCCCTGAGACACACAGATATCTAGTGAACTATGGTACAAACGCTATTGGTGGAGATTTTTGTCCTGATTAGCTGACACCGATCATGGGTGACTATTTTGACCTTCTGCCCTTGGATGATTCTCACCACTAATAGATACAATATTGCTTCTTATAAATACCTTCCAAGGTTATTAAGAAGATGACATATTTTATAGATGAAAACAAACAAAAATCCTCTGTATCAGTTAGTGTTACAGTATTCAACTTTTACCACATTGAAAATATAACCTCATACTGAACACAGGAAATCTGTATTGGACTTGCTTGTATGCCTCTTTAAATTCCTTATTTATCTTTCAGATTAATATGATGTCTTTCCCGTTAGGCTGTAAAACCCCAAATGTCTTGAGCCTACTTCTATACATTGTAACTATTTAATAAATGTTGAGGACTGACTGATTTTAGATGGCCACTTCTAATATAAGCTCCAGATGCTTCCTAGAAACATACAATGGTTATAAGTCTTTCTTCATTATGAGTAAGTGACAGGAAAGGCTAGCTAGTGAGAGACATGTAGGGGGCGATGTGACTAGGCTCCCCCAGGGGGCCAGAAACCAGGCTCACAGAAATCCCAGCGGTGGAGAAATAGACATGATATTTACAAGAACACCCTGTTTGTTCTCATGAAAGTTACAAATCCACGTGTTTGTTCTAAATATAGACATGATATTCACAAATCCACCATGATACTGACAAGAAACCAAGTTCCCTGATCAGAATTTTTTTTTTTTTTTTTAAGATTTTATTTATTTATTTGACAGAGACACAGCCAGAGAGGGAACACAAGCAGGGGGAGTGGGAGAGGGAGAAGCAGGCTTCCCGCTGAGCAGGAAGCCAGAGGCAGGGCTTGATCCCAGGACCCTGGGCTCATGACCCCAGCCGAAGGCAGACGCTTAAGGACTGAGCCACCCAGGTGCCCCCCTGATCAGAATCTTATAAAAGGCTGATCATAAAAGCTCTCAGTGGCAACTCAGACAAAGCACTGGGGACCTTCTCACTCCAGAAAGCTTTAATTTTTTTGTTCTTTCCTTTCCATTCTCACCTTTACTTAATAAACTTTAATTTCACTTCACCCTTTTGTGTTCTCCAGGTTCATTCTTCGAGATTCATTCTTTGACTCTGTGAGACAAGAACCCTGCAATCCTGCAACAATTACTCTTCAAATATATGCATAAGAAGCTTTATAAAAACATGAGAGATGTTATTTATTTATTAAACTTAAGTGTATCTTTATACCCACTTTGCTTTTCTTAACATTATAAATCTTAAGAAGGAAGTGGCTCTATATTTAGTTCTACTGGAAAAGTGCCTCATGGAACATAAAGATCCAGTAGACTTAATGACATATTCCAAGTTAAGAACCATGCTATCCAGCTGGGATACAGTATTATGAGCAGAGTAAGCTGGCTCTCAACAACTGTTCTTATTTGGGAAAGATAAGCCTTTCTGAAAAAAACTCCTATTTTGGATCAACACACTATAGAACTACAGAAAGTCAAAAGGACACAAAAAAGCACTAAAGGCAATAAATAAAGGGGGAGGTCATTAAAAGTAAACTGATATCTTTCTAGGTGTAATGGTCTTTTAACCTGTCCACTTGGCTAGGCTACAATCCCCAATTATTCAATCAAACATTAATCTAGTTGCTGCTGTGAGGGTATTTTATAGATGTGATAAGTTCATAATCAGCTGACTTTGAGTAAGGGAGATAATCCCAAATAATCAGGGTGTGCCCAATTCATCAGTTGAAAGTCTTTAGAAGTAGAGCTGATGCTTCCATAAGGAAGAAATTTCACCTGTGAACAACAGCTTCAGCTCCAGAGTTCCAGCCTGCCTGTCCCTACTGTCTAGTCTATGGATGTGGGGCGTACCTAACCAGCCTCCACAACTATCGAAGCCAATTTTTTTTTTAATTAAAGATTTTTTATTTATTTATTTGACAGAGACACAGCGAGAGAGGGAATACAAGCAGGGGGAGTGGGAGAGGGAGAAGCAGGCTTCTGGCGGAGCAGGGAGCCCGATGCGGGGCTCGATCCCAGGACTCTGGGATCATGACCCGAGCCGAAGGCAGACGCTTAACGACTGAGCCACCCAGGCGCCCTCGAAGCCAATTTCTTACAACAAATATCTTAATGTACACCTCCTACTGGTTCAGCTTCTCTGATTGAACCCTTTCTGATACCAGGCATGCATACCAAAAAATAATGTTACTGTTTTTATAAAAAAACTTTTGTCTCTGCCCCTCATTTTTAGTGACAAAGAACTTGCTACAACTGCATCCCAGAGAAGAAATGTCCTGAGACCAGAGAGATTAAAAAAAAAAAAAAAAAAAAAGTACTTAAAATCATTTCAGAGAGCTTTGTATTAACAGAGAAATAAAACTGTATATTCAAATATCTTAAACAAAACATTTTAATATTTTATAACTAGAAAGTCATAACCAAGAAAATGTCCTTTAATTTATTTGATGTAACATATAAACAATAGCCAAATAAGAAAATTTTTGTAGAGCCTTTGAGGTCATGACCTTCGTAGGTTTTAAGGCAAGTACCTAAAGAAATAGTTCGGCATTCCTAGCTTATTTGTTTATGCAATGAGAACCATTAATCATTCCATTTGAGGTTAAGTGTCTGCATTTGAACCTTGAACTAGAGCTCTGATATACTTGAGGACTGTCCATGCGGAATTTCTTTTCTTCAACAAACAATTCAGTTCAGTTCAAACATTTATTGAATACTCATTAGTTACTAAGAATATACATTCTTTATGATTAAGTTTTGATTATTTTATTAACATCTCAAATACAAAATGAATGTCAGCATTCAAATATTTATACTATTGAGAAATGTTAGAACATTTGAAAGTCACCTTTATTCATATTATGAAAGAAATGTTCTTCTACCGACACTCAAATGAAGCTATTTCCAATGATTTTCTCAAATCTTAAACTATGCCTCTCTCTTTCTTAATTAGAGGAAAATATTTTAAATTGCCTTTGTAATGCAATTCTGTATCTAAGGCAATTAGCACTAAATACTTTCTTAATGGACAGATCAGAAGAAAAGAAAGGAAAAATTTGGCCTGTATTTAGGGGATAAAAATAGATGACAGAATTAGGAGTATAAAAAAACGAATACGAAGACAGGGCAGAAAGGTGAACAAAGAAAAAGAAATACACCAAAAAATAGAATAAGAAGCAGATGAGGGATGTGAATTAAAAATTGGGAAATAAAAGATAAAAGTAAGGAATAAAGTTTAAGCAAAAGGAATTTTAAAAGCCATAAGTCTGTGGAATAATCAATCAACAATGAAATATTTTTAGGATCCTTAGAAAAAAAGTTATATAATAAATCTCACACATTTTGGTCTCATTCTTTCAACAACTAGACAGCAGGAAATCTAACTAAACTCCTGTTAAATCTAAGGTGAGAAAGCAGACACTCCAGAATTCAAATTTAATAATATCATTGGAGATGATGTTGGAATACACTCTTATTTTTCTGATCAGAAATCTGGGAGAGGTCTTAGACCTAAGAAAATGTTTGCTTGAGAGAATGATGGATTGGGGCACGTAACATTTTTTAACATGTATCCGGGCTTGGGGCGACTGGGTAGCTGCGTTGGTTAAGTATCTGACTCTTGGTTTTGGCTCAGGTCATGATCTCATGGGTCATTGGATCAAGCCCACATTGGACTCTGTGCTCAATGGGAGGTCTGCTTGAAGATTCTCTCCCTCTGCCCCTCCCCCACTTCTCTCTCTCCAAAATAAACAAATCTTTAAAAAAATAAAATATATCTGGGCTCATTTTGCTAATATATTAATAGCATAAATACATATGTCTGTCTACATCTACATTTAGCTGACCATGTCTGTGCAGCTGGCTTGCTTTATTAAGGACTCCTTCTGTCTTGATGGGATTGAATAGGTATGAATGCAACCTATTTATGGAATGAACTGCTGCAGATCTTACCATGAATCTCTGAAGTCAGACCTGTTCTCCCCATAATGCACAAAATCTCAATCTTCCTTCATTCTTGTGAAGGAGCAGTTTTCTATGCATGAAAGGTTAGTTGTGGGCAAATTCTACGAACCAAGACAAATTGAGAGACAGATGCCGAAAGGTCAATTTCATAAAGATCCTTCATCTGATTATTTTCTCTCCTGATAGAACTCCTCTGGGGTAAAGTAAGGCAAAGTGTTCTTTTCTTAAAATCGAGACGCTGGATTGTGCCAACACCAGGACACTGGGAGAGGAGACGCAAAAGGAGTAAAAAGGACACTGAGAGAAAAGACGGCAAAATGGCAAACACATAGCCAGCCAATTTAATGTCAATCGTAAAATGAAAAAACCTTCGTTACAAAATCCCTGTTTGCTATGTTAATCTTTCCACCCTCGCCACTGCTGAAGAATTGTTCTCTTCTGGTATTATAAATTCTGGATTGTTTCCCACCAAAACTCCCTAACCCAAGAAAAATGTCTCAAGGTCCTAACCTATTTATAAAGATTTATGAACATGAAACAAAAATAAGGATTTAAATATTAAGCCTGGTCTCTCTGCTTATTAAGTTGGTGTGGATGTTGCTTCTCTTGGCGTAGTTGACATGGTGGTGTTTTATCGGAATGTTGGAAATTCCCAGCTTTGTTTGTCTGAAGGGTTAGTTGCTGACATCCTAAAAACTTCCTACAGTGTATTTACATGCCCAGTTAGAGTAGATGGGAGAAGAAATGTTTCAGCAGGAAAAAGAAGGGGGAGAGTCGGGGCGCCTGGGTGGCTCAGTTGGTTAAGCGACTGCCTTCGGCTCAGGTCATGATCCTGGAGTCCCGGGATCGAGTCCCGCATCGGGCTCCCTGCTCGGCAGGGAGTCTGCTTCTCCCTCTGACCCTCCCCCCTCTCATATGCTCTCTCTCTCCTCTCATCCTCTCTCAAATAAATCAATAAAATCTTTAAAAAAAAAAAAAAAAAAAAGAAGGGGGAGAGTCATTTTTGTCAATTAAGTGGTCAACTAAAATATTAGATATTGAAAGCCTGCAGAGGAACATGATAAGCGGGAAAGGGTATGGGATAGGAAGAAGCAGAATAATAGATAGTATTTAAGGAATAGTTACTATGACGTTGTCACACTTCTAATGGCTTTATATCTCTTATCTCATTCAATCCATATAACCATTCCTCTACGCAGTAAGTTATGCAGTACTTTTATTTCCATTTTGCAGGTGAACTGAGACATGAAGAAATTAAATAATGTGCCCAGTGATTCTACAACTGGGCTATGGTGAGGGAGGATTCAAACTCAAGCCCTCCAACTCCAACTTCCACAGTATCACACAACGCTACCCTGGCTCACCTAAATTATTTTCCTGAATTACACACTAATATCTCTATTATCTGAATATGCCTGAGCTAGATGTCAGGAGCTCCCAGCACAAAGGCCAGGATGACATGCTAACCAACGTTTCAGTCGTTTACACAATCTTGACATATCACTCAACGATGATCCTTCCTGATGGTTGCCACTTAAAAAAAACATCTCTTTTCTGCTTATTCCTGCATAATAATGTAGAAAAACAATTTTGTGATTTTGGCCCCATAGCTCCTTCGTGCTCTTGATAATGTTCTTAGTATTTATTGAGGACGTCAAAACTTTTGTCTGTGTAGATGATATCTTTTTTATATTTGCTGTATTAAAAATTGGAGAAATTTTTAAAGGGTGTATTTACTAACTGATTAATTCATTAATTTATTTATCCAGCTGCAATAATCCCATTAAATGTTAACATAAGTAAACATATTTTTATGAGAAATAACCGCATTCTCTAAAACAAAACAGTGAGAAAATTGGCATTACTTTACATTTCTGGCAAATCTTTCGATGTCTAGCATAGTAGAAGACCGCTGAATCTTATGACTACTTCTGCATCAGTAACATTCTCAACTGTGCATGCAGTGGGGCTAAAGAAAACAATGACTACTAGTGTAGATGGGTGCACTGTGTGGCTGTGCGCTGAGGCACCATGAGTTTGGCCTACCACTATGTTTGCCCATTCAACGTAAAGGCCAAGAGAGCTGATATTTAAATCCTAAGGGAACACTGGCCAAATGAAGCCTCTGTTTCTACCAGGACACCAAGAAAACAGTGAAGTAATGGAAGAAATCATTATTTCTTCCGCCATGGTTTTCCTCATTGTCTTCTAATCCAATGAGGAAAGTTTGGGGAAAAGAATGGAAGTCTTGATCTGATGCCAAGAGCAAAGAGCAGCACCACACCCCTCCTTTTCAGGTGGCAGCTGTTTCTTGTAACCAAGACCCGTGTTTTGTTTACTAAAATAATTGTGAGGACCAAGTAATAGCTACACATGGCTTTTGTGAAATTAGAATCGCTGTATTTTTATTTGGTGCGTGGCTCTTTACCAAAAGAAGAGATCAAACACTGTTTAAAGGAATCGTTTGAAGTACCCTGAAGGGAAGGTCGGAGCAAGAATTTTATGATCCTTAGGTCTTCTCTTTGATACATACTGATAAAACTCAGGCAGACGTTTATGTCTAGCTAACAAGATTGGTGATGCTTACGTGGCCCAAAGAATATGCGTTGGTAATGAAGAATGGCTGGTGGTGAAATTTATCAGCCTCTCTTCTGATAGTAATTAGCACTTTGGTTATGTACAATACAACCAACAAAACTTGTCTTTGTTACAGCATTATTGTTAAAAGATACCTTTTACTTGGTATGCATACCAAAGACAGGAAAATCTTGCAGTAACCAAGTGGGGTCCATAAAACTGAGTTCTCTGTTTCTTCTTCCTAGAGGGCATCTTTAAGCACAGAACAAATGAAGAAAAGAATGAATTGATTCAGAGTGGTTGAACCAAAACTATCCAGTTGGGAAGCATAAACATAAACAGAAGTCCTGCCTAGATGTACTAGCAACTTCCTTGCCACTTGCTACTCTGGGCTTTGCCAATCTCAAAACTGAAGGAGCAACAGAAGTTAAATATAATGTCCTGTATCATCTCTATTTTCTGAGCATCCAGAATTTTAGCTGAAGACTTTTCACCAGCTTTATTTAAGACAACAGTTTTCCTGTAATACTCTTAAATAAGTGGCGCCCCACCAGTGACTTATCTGAGTAAGAGTTTCTCCACTTAGTACATTGTATTTTTGCACTTACTTGAGTGTTTGTACATCTGTCTTTCTCTGGGAGAGTGATGTTAAGGCTGAGAAACATTCCTGTGTTCCCAGTGCCTAGCACACAGGGGCATATATGTTATATTCCATGAGGTCAAGGACTTTCTCCTGTTGTATTTCCAGTGCCTAGAATAGCGGCTGGCATGCAGTAGGCACCCAGCAGATTTTGTGGATTGAAGGGCACCATTACAATCATTGACCCACACATTCCCCCCATGAAAGGTAGAAGAAACTATGTTCCTCTTCTGTTAGTTTATTTTAAATTGTATTCTCCGTATCATGACACAGATTTCAGTGGCTTCTCTTTATCCTGGTGTGCCTTCGCTAGGCCCTTCAAGCTCTTCAAAACCTAAAGGCAGGGCGTCTGGGTGGCTCAGTCGTTGAGCGTCTGCCTTCGGCTCAGGTCATGATCCCAGGGTCCTGGGATCGAGCCCCGCATCGGGCTCCTTGCTCAGTGGGGAGCCTGCTTCTCCCTCTCCCTCTGCCGCTCCCCCTGCTTGTGTTCCCTCTCTTGCTGTGTCTCTGTCAAATAAATAAATAAAATCCTTAAAACACACACACACACACACACACACAAAAAAAAAACCCTAAAGGCAGTTGTTTTACCCATAACTGAACTCTGTACAATTTCTCTTCTCAATAGTAAATTCCAATGATGTTACTCATGGTAAAATGCCATGTCCTATTCTTACCTCTTTTATTTTATGTTAAGACAAATGTCAGGGGCACCTGGATGGCTCAGCCAATTAAGCGTCTGACTCTTGATCTCAGCTCAGGTCTCGATCTCAGGGTTGTGAGTTCAAGCCCTGCGTTGGGCTCCACACAGGGCGTGAAGCCTACTTTAAAAAAAAAAAAGGAAAAGAAAATGTTAAATCTATCTCCTTCATGCCTCACCTCCAACATCCATCCCTAAAGTTAAGAAAATTAAATAAGCCTATATTAGAAAATGCAATTAATATAAGCACTTAGTAGAATACCCTTCTGTCTCCCATCCACACCTGCCAGCTCAGGTCCAAGCTTGTTCTAAGACATCTCCCTGACAGTAGGGATCAGGGTCTGGCTCAAGAGGCAGACAGAGAGTAGAGTCTTCTAATTTGTAAGCCTCACCATGGGTACTTATGATAAAAGAGGGAAAGTCTATAGAGTCCTGTTTCTGTGTGATGTCTACTATGAGAAAATGTCTGTTAACGCTATACTACGTTTATGTAATGCTAAAGTCATTTTGAGTCTAAATGAAAAGTTTAGTTTAATACTAAAGTTACAGACATAATCATAACCAAAGTTAGGGGGAAAAAACGATTTAGGAAAATTTTCCTTAGCATAATAAAAATATTTCGGCGAGTGAAATCAGGATTCAATGTACAGTTGGATATGGCAGTATGAATGTGATCCAGTTAATTTCCCTATTATCTTCATAGTGTCCAGATTGTGATAAGCTTTCTCTGCAATTTCCACATGGTGCTGACGCAGTTCTTGAAACAGTTTTCAGTAACTCAAACAGTAAATATATATATATATATATATATATATACACATCTATATATGTGTGTGTGTGTGTGTGTGTGTGAGATAGAAATGGATGGAATAACCATGAACCGAAAAGACGAGAATGTCTCACAAAGAAATAATACAAATGGGAATGAATAAGCTCATTTTTTGAGTCATGATGGTTGCTATGGATGGCATTTGACTCAGGTTCGAGTGTTTGGGCTAAACAAAAACTGAGAATGAGAACAGGAAAGAGCTCTGCGAGCTGTGTGTGCCAGCTTCTATCAGGTTTATCTCGACTCCTGATCCGAGGGCCCTGGCAGTCTCGCCCCATCCAAACTGCCTCCACAGGCCCCCGCACCTGGATGTGAATGCTTCAGGCCTGGCAGCTGAGGTCGGGGTGGGAATTCACAAGAACACAATCAACACCAATAGGGTAAACACGGCTCTGGTTCTTAACTGTAAATTGGAACTTCTTTAAGACAGTTTCATCTATTTATATTCTGGAGTGCTCTAAGGGAAATGATTCAGAGAGAAGCCCAAACATGCACAGAGCTTTAAGAGATCACTGCTGCTCCTTCCTGAGGGGCTGAGGTCACAGAGCACAGTTGAATTTTGCTTCTATTAACTAGCCAGATTTATAGGTTGGGCCTGTCCCCTCCATCATAGAAAGCTACAACCACCTTTATCCATGGCCTCCCTTTTCCTAAACAGTCTGGCTTTATCCCCATTCCACTACTGAGCTGGCTTCCCCCCATATTATGAATCACCTTCTAAGTTCAAAACCAATGACTGGTACTCACTTCACATGATGGGGGAATCCCATTGAACCATTTCCCCTTTGACTTCTGATCCCTCCTTCTCCACTTGCCCCTCATTTTTAAAAATGGGTCTTTGATCTTATTCTTTTGGCACCCACCTTTCCTTCTTCAGAGATCCTATTCATTCTCCGGGCCTGTAAGGTGAATTTCTAAAACCACATTTTCATCCTTGACTTTGCCTTGAGTTCCATCCAGTTCTGCATATTCAACTACCAATGGACATCTCCCTCTTGTCACCTCAAATACAATATATATATTTTTTTTAATTAATTTATTTTTTTAAAGATTTTATTTATTTATTCATGAGAGACAAAGAGAGAGAGAGAGAGAGAGAGAGGCAGAGGGAGAAGCAGGCTCCCAAGGAGCAGGGAGCCCGATGCGGGACTCGATCCCAGGACCCTGGGATCATGACCTGAGCTGAAGCCAGACGCTTAACCATCTGAGCCACCCAGGCGCCCATCAAATACAATATATTTAAAATTGGGCTTTTCAACCTGACCATTTGGGGGAAGGGGGAAGCATACCATTGGCTTTCCTTTCCAAAGTTTATTTCTTTAAAAAAAAAAAAAAAAAGATTTTATTTATTTATTTGAGAGAGAGTGCAAGCGTGAGTGGGGTGAGGGGCAGACGGAGAGTGACAAGCAGACTCCCTGCTGAGCAGGGAGCCCAAGGAGGGGCTCCATCCCAGGACCCTGGGATCATGACCTGACCCAAAGGCAGACTCTTAACCAACTGAGCCACCCAGGCGCCCCTCTTGCTCTAGGTTTCTTATTTCTGTTTGTGGTAGCATCTTTCTTCCAGTTACCTTCACATACTTTGTTCAAATGCTGAATTTCGCCAATCCTTTACTTTATTGAACCGTAGGAAATCTCTACTTATGTAGGTCCAAAATAGTCAACTATCAATAATTTCATATGATTCATTTTATGATTGCCACTGTAAAAGTTCACATCCTTCTGGTCTCAAATTACTCCAGGGGCCTCCTGCTCTCTGCACGTCCATTTCTCTATCTACAGGTCATTCTGAAGGTTGCCAACTTATTAATCCTTCTGAAAGACTCATCTTTGAGAACTTCCTATTATCTAAAGTGAAAAGAACTAAATTCCTGTACTTTCACTTCTGCCCCCAAATCTACATTTTCAGGCTCCTGGCTCTACTCACCTTCAGATTTCCACTGTTCCAATGGAACTGGTGTAAATACCATCTTTCTCCCCTCTTTATTCAGGGAACTCTCTTCTCTTACTCCAGAGATCCCTGTGCCTATGGGCTTACTCAGATACTAACTTTACATAGCTTAGGAAAATTTCCAGTGTCATTCACTTCACGTTTAATTATTTTTACCCATCTACCATCCTTCTACACTCTGTTTAGACACCTTGAAAGTAAAATGGTGTCTTTGATGTCTCTTTATTTCTTCATTAAGCAGAGCATAGAACTTTACATAAAGTAAGTGGTCAAAAAATAGTTACTGCTGCTTTTAGTGATTTTTTTAAATGGTCCAAGTCCTGGCCCAGATACCATCATTTAATCTGCTGTTCTGAAAATAGCTCTCTTGCCCGGAGATGGGATGTCTTTTATTTATTTATTTTTTTTAAGATTATTTATTTATTTGACACAGAGAGAGAGAGAGAGCACAAGCAAGGGGAGCGGCAGGCAGAAGGAGAGGGAGAAGCAGGCTCTCTGCTGAGCAGCCTGATGTGGGGCTCGATCCCAGGACCCTGGGATCACGACCTGGGCCGAAGGCAGCCGCTTAACCGACTGAGCCACCCAGGCACCCCCGATGGGATGTCTTTTAAAGTAGCTTTGGGGCTCAACTCTATTTCCCATCAGTACTACTGCACTTTATGCTATCATGCACTGTGGGTGGATCTATCTGCTGGACAGACTCCTAGATCTCATCAGAATGAAAACTGATGAAAGACAGAGATTTTCTAGAGATTTTTAAGTTTTTGGACCAAACTAGAATCTCTTTATCTTTCTAGCAATGCAGTCTTGGAGAGGTGCATCTCAGAATCTACTAAATCTGCGCAGCTCAATGCCTACAGTTAAATTGAGAAGCTTTGATACGTGAATCCTGTTTTTCATGGGAACTCATAATCTGGTATCTGAATATCCAGGCAAGAAATTGCCTCTTTTGTCATCAGGTCATAATTGTCTGGTTCTTCCACTGCTGGCTTGATTTATTTTCAAATACCCTTGATCTCTGTCTTCTCGTGGATATAAATAAAATAGTTCTTACAAGCCCCACTGGCCTCCGAATGTCCTCTATGCATGTTTCATCTATGCTGCCAGACAAATGCTGAGATTTAATCCAAGATGACTTAAAAATAAGCTGGTTTACGGTTTAAAATAACTCCCCCAAAAGGCAACTCTAAATCCTAAAGTTGTATTTCTTGAGAGATTTTTATTGTGTTGTGTATTTTGCTATATTGCACAAAGGAAAAAAAAGCAAAGAATGGGTTGTTTTGATTTTATAATAATTCTGCTAAAATTCATCAACAAGGATGAAGATAAGAAATAACTCCTGTAAGAGAGCATACTCCCTTTTGGTCCTTTAGGCCATTTTCAAAGGCCTCTTATCAAAAGAAGAGTCAACAGAATGAAACAAAGCCTTATACCATTAAGTTTCAATGAGGAAAAAGATTCAGTTCAGAGGATCAAAAAATATATGATTTGGGAATAAAATAAATTAAATCTGTAACTTAATCTTCAAATAGAACATACCTACTTAAATTTTCTAAGTATGATAGCATCCAAAGTCATTTGGTTTAAATTTATGATTAAAGAAATAAAGATAACACATTTATTTAAATATACTGTATTCATTAATTATTGAGCCATGTAACCGAGTTGCTATTTTAACTTTAGTTAAAGATTAATTCTGATTGTTTTTACACCTTCCTTAAGTCCTTTTACTTTGTAATGTAGTGGAAAGATTATGCTTAAAATTAATTTCTATGTCATATTAGAAAGGAAAGAAAATTGATTGCACTAAGCAGAAGAATGTCCCTTAACGCAGACATATTGATTTAAAAATAAGTGCCAAGTAAAAGATCCTGGTTTTCTTTTATTTGATCTTTGTTCATTCCTCATTTATCTTAGGATAGATTACAAAGCTTTCATACTAAAAACTTCTTTTCTTAATTTATATTCAATGTAATATTATTAAAAAGAATTTACCCCATCAATACAAATTCATATTTCCATTAGTTCTTTCTTAAATACTACTAACTGCGAACTAAGTGTGATTGATATAATTTTCAATTAAACATAATTCATTTTTCCAAAAGAAAAAAATTACATTTCTACTTGCTATATTTCAATTCACACCCAAATTATTTGTTGTTTGCCTGCTATGTAAAAGTACTTTAATAATTTCAATAATATTTTGTTTTTTTTTTTTTTTTTTTTTTTTTTTTTAAAGATTTTATTTATTTATTTGACAGAGAGAGACAGCGAGAGAGGGAACACAAGCAGGGGGAGTGGGAGAGGGAGAAGCAGGCTTCCCGCCGAGCAGGGAGCCCGATGCGGGGCTCGATCCCAGGACCCCGGGATCATGACCTGAGCCGAAGGCAGACGCTTAACGACTGAGCCACCCAGGCGCCCCTCAATAATATTTTGTAAGAACATATGAATATTTTGATTTTGTTTGTATTAGGTGCAGTGGACAGCCTCTGAGGTGGTTCCCGATGATCCCTGACTTTTGGTGCTTGTGCCAAAATTATGTCAGGGATGGTCTATATGGAAATAGACTATGGCAGAAGCATGATATCGTATAATAAGGAATTTTCCTGGCCTTCATCCCTGGTTCCTGGGACAAAAAGTTAGGGTTAGTGTCTGTTTTTCATAGTGCACCTCTCAGACCACACCATGACTTATGCTAATGAGCTGACTCTTGAAAGGTCCCTAGATAGTTTCACAATGAGGGCCAGCCACACCAGAAAAACCAACCACGTGACCTACAGGGGTGGGACTTAGAGCCACATGATACCAACCAGATCTCCTGGGAGGAAACGGAAGGCTGACATTGAGTTTAATACACTGGTCAATGATTCAGTCAATCAAGCGCATGGAACAAAGCCTTAATGAAAACCCTGGACATCACAGAAGCTGGGTGAGCTCCCTGGGTGGTGATACACAACAATACCACCGGGGTGATGTATCCTGAAGACATGGAAGCTTTGTGCTTGAGACCCATCTAGACCTTGCCTTTTCGACTCTTCATTTGGCTGGTTCTGATTTGTATCCTTTAAAATAATTGTAAATATAGTGCCTTCCTGAGTTCTGAGTCATTCCAATGAATTACTGAGCCTGAGGGGATAGTAAGAAGCCACAGATTTGTAGCTGGTTGATCAAAAGTGCAGGTGGTCTGGGAACCCTGAGCTTGAAGCTAGTGTTTGAAGTTCAAGGCAGCCTTGTAGGAGACTGTGCTCTTAACCCATGAAATATAACCAAAGTTAGAGTCAAAATTGTATTGTATATGGTATGTCACTTCCAAGAGTAAGTATAAAAGACACGGTGGCTTTTGCCTTTCTCCTTGGGATCCCTCACTCTGGGGGAAATTTGCTGCCATGCTGTGAATAGTCCTAGCAAGACTGCCCTGGATGAGAAACAGACCTCCAGCGAACAGCCATGTGAGTGAGCTTCTTTTGCTACTGGATCCCTAACCTCAATAAAGCCTTTAGATGACTAGAGCCCTGACTGACATTTGATTGTAATCTTATCTGAGATCCTGAGCTACAATTACCCAGCTGAGCCACTCCCAGATTCCTGAACCCCAGAAACTGGAAATAACAAATATTTAGTGTTTTTAGGCACTAAGTTTGGGGTAATTTGTAATACAGCAATAAAGAATTCACTCAACAACATGAGGTCATTTGAGCTTGGTTTTAAGATTCAGATCCCTTGTTTTCCAGTTCATCCAAAAGAATAATGTGTTAACTGCCCCTTCCCTGCCATTGATTGATTTTTCTTTAGCATGTATCTCAGTAAATTTCAAATGCCCCCATAACAAGTGAGATTATCATTCTTGCCTCTGGGATAGGCTAAACTAGCCCCAAAATCTCAGGGGCTTTTCACAGAAAAGTAAATTTCTTAATCACACAGGAGTTAGATGTGGTCTGGACAATTGTACCCCAAGCAACAGAGCAGCAATGCAGGCTTCTTTCATCTTTTCATCTCCCCACATGGGAGAAAGTCAAGAGGAGGATCTCCCATGGGGTCTTATCACCAGGGGTGGAAATTGCGTATCTCACCTCTGCCCACTTTCCATGGCCAAACTCAGTCACCCATCACCAAATGAACTTCAAGGGAAGCTGCACAATGTGCTCTTTATTCCTGGCCAAGAAGAGAAAATGGAATATGTGACAGTGAGAAGTCTCTGCCATAAAGTAGAGACCGGCTTTCTTTGTGGTGTACTGGATCTGGTGAGGAGCATTAAAAGGTACAAATAGCAACATCCCCCACCCAAAATAAAGGCAGGAGTCTTCATGATTCATGGGACATAGGCTGATATGGTAACAATAAACATCTGTGAGTTGGCACTCATGCTGAATTGTGATTTTTAGTTTCTATTTTGATGAAAATGTTATGCTGTTTACACTGTCACAAAACAAATAGAACCAAATGTCGATCTATTTCATGGACTATCAGGTTTTTTATTCTATCACACTTGAGACAGTAACAATACCTATATATTTATGTATGGCTTGACTGTGTGGAGTGGGTCGAAGGATATCAAAACCGATGATGAATGGAAGAAAGGCATTTTCACATGGATCCCGAGACACACACAACCAGCTCATATGTTCTGATCTGGGTTGCTTCCAAGATGGACTAGTTAGTGCCTAATTTCTCCAGCTCCTCTCTTCTGCAGGAATTAACTTTATTGAACTTTCAGCCTTTGCTCAGCTCAGATACTGAGCCAGTCCTCATCATGGCAGTCTGCATTCAGATGGGCTTAGACACGCCAACATGCAGCAGCAGAGTATAATTAATCTTGCTGCCCTAAACATACGCTGAGCCTTTACCTGACACCTTCTCCTCCAGTCCACACCCCTGCCCCATTTCCTCTAACCCTCACCACACACACACACACACACATACCTTCCTTGCGTACCCAGGCCACATGCTTGGGCTTATGCCTAATTGTGTGTCCATTTCCCACTCAGGAATTGAAGACACTGAAGCCATGGGCTGAAAGCCCTAATATCCAATTTGGGTCGAGTTAAATTTGAATCTGAAATCTCCCTACCCCTTTATGACCTTTAATGTGGACTGAAGTACTAGAAGGAGACCAACAACATACGTACTTCTGCCTTGAGACCTACCCATTACCGAATTCCTCTGGGCGGGCAGCTTCGGCTGAACTTGAAGCTCGGATCAGTGCCGAGCCTCCGTGGATATGACATCACAGTGTGACTGGTTTGATCCAAAGGCTATTGAAAAGCTAGGTGAGCTAGAGACAGAAGAGAAGCTTAAAAGGACTGAATATTTATTTTTAAACATTGACTATTTTACGTAATTTTTGGTATTTGTTAAGACATTAAGAAATCACCATAATATTGCACCTTCACATACATGGATGATAATGCTACAACAAAATGAAGAATACAGAAACAGATATGAATATGTAAAAATAGATTATGTTGGAAACAAGAAAGACAATATATAAGAATAGAAAACACCTTAAACCATTCTTTTTGTATACTCATTCTTTGGTTCCTGGAAACTCAGAAGAAAAAACCAGATATATATATTTTTCCCCCCCAAGCTATTTGGTGCTCACACAGAACCTAGAATTTAAACTGAAACTTGAGATAAAAAAGTTGACTTTTTTGGCTACGAGGCACACACCCTTAAGAAGAAAGGGATGATCCAAAGATCCAGACTCCCTTACTCTCAAAAATCTGTCTGTAGTTACCTTGAACTTTAAAGATGATAATGAGATTGAAGTTCAATCATGTTTTATTACCTTTGTGAGAAACAGGTGAGGACGGGGGTAGAGAATGGAAAAAATGTGCACTAACAAGCATAGTAATTGCCCTCTTTTGTTTAAATCTTGATTCATCTAGACTTTGCAAATTTGGAAACTCTTGCTATCTTATTCTGAGCTCTGCTCTTTATCAGTGGATAGATTAGAGAACAAAGATTAAAAAACAGAATAGCCTCGTGTGTTTTGACCTCTTTGGTAAGCGCTCTGAGGTCTATGGCCATACCACCCTGAACGCGCCTAATCTCGTCTGAAAATATGCTTTAAATAAATAGATATGTAGTATTTTTCTTTCTATTTTCTTTAGAAGAAGAGAATGGGGGCAGAAGTTTCCACTGTCCTTTTTTCTAAATACTCTATATTTTATCTGCTAACCATGCTTCGCAAAGAAAGCAGGCTGATTACAAAATCAGTTCCAAATCCTCTTCTTACCATGAGTTTGTATGAGTCATTGAACTGAAGACCTGGGCAAGACCCTAGCTGTTTACAGGCAGTAACTCTTACAGTTGAGATTAAAACAAAAGCTAATAGAGAAAAAATTTAGACGGGAACAAAATTTAACCCTTTCCTCTCTGGAAATAATTACTGAACCAATTTTGTCTTCACTTTAAAACTGGATGGGGGAGCATCTGGGTGGCTTAGTCAGTTAAGGGTCTGCCTTTGGCTCAGGTCAGGATCCCAGGAGGCTGAGCCCCACATCAGGCTCCCGGCTTAGCTTGGGGTCTGCTTCTTCTTCTCCCTCTCCCTCTGCCCTGCCCGTGCTCTCTCTCTCTCTTTCTCTCTCACACACACACACCCTCACTTTCTCTCAAATAAATAAATAAACTCTTAAAAAAAAAAACTGGATGAGAAGTTTTTCTCCCAAAGAGAACATATGGAAAAATACTTTTTTTTGTCACTTTAAGCATTAATTCTAACATTCAAATGTAGCTTGCCTTTTTGGAGGGCTTTAAGGCGCATGATAGTGCTTTCCATCATTTGCTTCTATGAGAAACATGAAAGATGATGCACCTAACCCCCACCCCCATCCTCACTTAAAGGGGTGGGGACCACAGGGTAAGACGTATTTGTTCACAAAAATTCTGAGCACTGTGTGTCTGACACTATCTGAGTTTTAGGAACAGAAAGATTAACAAGAAGGACAAGAAGATCATCTGCCTTATGATCTGCAGGACATTCATGTCATTTTCCTCAATTCAAAAGCTTAGTTCCAATGATCCCAGCCCCGAGAGGGTGTCTCTACACCCAAGATTTCTTCCTTCCTTCTTGCCAAGTAATTCAGAATATAGGTTTTCTTACAGGGCACAGAGACAATGTTAAGGTCCTTTGGGATGTTCCAGCCCTCCATGTGTGTAGAGGGTAGAGGTTGGAGTCAGGAGGAGGTGACTGGGTTTCTGTTAAGCTTTCCAAAAGATGCAAGACACTTCCAATCTCCCAAATAGAATCAATTTCTGAGAAGCTATTGCCCTTCTTCCCACGTACGTGCTTGGTCCAAAGATAGGATGGAAGAATCGGCTCTAACTGATCTCTTCCTCTCACGTTACCCCACACCCCTTGGGCAGTGGTCTTCTTTCTTATGTATCATATCCCCCCTTATGTGCCACGTGTGCATTTATTTGTTTCTGCTAATCTTTTATTCCCTCTCTGAGAGAAATGTTGAAATTCCCTACAATCTGTGTAATACTTGGGTGACATAAATAGGAACAGACTCTATTTTTCAGCACTATTCTGTTAGGGATGCTGTTTTAGCTTCTCCCAAATATTAAGATTTAGCTGCTCCAGGTGGTGATGGGATTATTTGGGTATTTCTCACTAACAATCCCAACGGGGTTTAATTTTGCTTGCTTTTTTCTTTGTATTAATTCAGGATATTATAAAGTCAATTAAAGGATTTGTTAATAAAACAACATAACTCTTTAATAAAAACATTTACTGAGCATTTATTATGTGTCAGGCACTTTCCTGGCAGAAACAGACCAAAAACAGACAAAAAAAAAAATCCTCTCTTAGGGAGTTTCAAGCTATGAAATGTAGGCACATGCACACGCACACACATACACACACACACCACACACACATATCTACATACGATGGCAGTGTGAGTCTTAGGTTAATACATTAGTGAAGTCTTTAGCAAGAAAGAGAGAAAGATGGGAAGAGCAACGCTTACCTAGGCTACTCTCCATCGCAGGTGTAGTACTCATTACCTTAATTCTCACAATCACCTAAGAGATCCATATTATGAGAAAATTGGGGATTTGAGAGATTACAGAGTTATGTGGCAGAATATCAAAGTTCTTTTATACCCACAACTCCCTAATGCCTTCTATGAAAGAACAAGTTTTGAAATAAACAAATGAGCCTTTGACATGTTAAATTCAGAATCATGAAAATTCACTGAGCATGCTCAATGAAGAGGAGCGCCTTCCCATTCTTGCCACCTTTGTTTTTATGCTTTCGCTTCCCTGCAGATCAAAGTAGTGCTGCCATGTCCCCAGAAACCAAAAGTGAGAAACAGAGTATTGCTAACTCTCCTAGTCTTTAATTTGCACAATAATTAACTGCCCCATTTCTCTCAAACCCCTTCACATAAATGCTTTTTCCTGAAATCTTTCTATTCTTTGTACCCTTCGCTTACTTGACTCAATTGCAATATCTCCTCTGAAATATTAAAATCTTCTCCCTGCCTCCCTCTGTCTCACTCCCGTGTTCCTCCCTCTGACCGCAGGTGCAGGGCAGTCCGTGTATGCAGAACCTCCCAAAGCAGCAGCTAAACCTTCCTATCCTTAGTCATTACGTAAAGAAAGCAAAATGCAAAAAAAAAAAAGTTCTTTCCTCATATGTTTGGATTATGGAATCTGTCATTAAATCTCTAGATGCCATTGCATTTTCATAGCACAAATGAGAGAACTCATTTGTAAAGTCCAAACATTACACTACGGGGGCCATCTTGCATTTCTTCCATAATGCTGATAAAATCTGCAATTTTCTCCTCCATCACTTGTCTTGGGCTAAGTCGTAAGGTCTATGGCAGAGACCATTTGCTTTGCTTTGTTTAGTTTGGCTTGGTTTTCTTTTAATTCAGAGCCTGAGCGAATGAATGACACAAAGCTCAAGATTGGGGCTTGGAGCAAAGACTGGTCTTGTGACCTAGCTACCTAGCTGCAAACTCACAATTAGTCAATAAGTATTTACCGCATCCCACACAAGGTGTGGTACGTCTGCTTGTGGTCTGCCTCCAGAAACTTGTATCTGCTTTTCAGACTGTCACCACGGCTTTTCTTCTGCCTCACTAAGGTAGCAATAGACATGCGGGGGTAGAGAGATAAAGAACCGTCCTCTGCAAGTTCAAACTTGATGGTGTGTCATTTCGGTGTTTGCATAATAAAATCTGCCTAAGAATGAATTATGTCAAATATGTACAAGTGGTATTTTGCCTGCAGTCGTACCAGAATCCTTACAGCCTTCAAACCCTTACGGCTTTCAAACCAAAGACGGACACAGAGTGCCAGCCCCCAGGTGATGTAAAGGGAAAGTTTTCCTATTTTGTGGGAAAGACAACAGCTCCGAAGTTAAGTCATTTGCCCGCGGTCGTGAAGTCAATCAGTGAAAACACCAAGGTTAACACGAGCAGGGCGACAGAAACAACATACACCCCGTGGAGGAAGATCCTGCTATTTCCACACAACATTTCTTATTTTTCATTTCCATCTGAGCCTCTGCATCTGTAGCTGAAGCCACACTGAGGCTGGGTGACGGGGCAAATGGACCTCCTCCCGAGCTCGCTTAGGAAGAATCAAAGGTTATTTAGTAGGGATCTTTGTTCTAACGTTGGTCCACTTTACCTTAACAGTTTTAAACTTCAATGCTTTCAGAATCAGAACAAATCAAGACAGGATGGGATGACTTTTACGATCCAGCAGACGGATTCAATCTGAGATTCTCTTCCTGCCCCTTGCTATCACTGCTCTCCATTTCCACTTTGGTCCCTAGGTGGAATGTGGGAAGAGCAACGCTTTCTAGGTGGAAACTTCAGTCTTGAGCCTTCTGTGTGCCTTTCTTTTAGTTTCTAGAAAGCAGGTGCTCTAAATCTAAGATCCACGAACTCCTGGACTCCCGTGGATGAGCTTGGGGAGATGGGAAGTTTATATCCACGAGCTCCCTGAAACTGCAAGGAAACTTTGTGGGAATGTGCAGATGAACATTTTACAGGGAAGGGGTCAATAAGCTTGATAAAGTTGCCGTAAGTGTAAATACATGCACAGAAATGAGTCCATGGCTGCCATAAAAAAGAAATAACAAGGTCCCCCACAACAAGTCCCATTCGGAGATCAAAAACTGTTTTGTTTAGAAATACAAGGAAAGGCTTGGCTGAAAAAAAAAAGGGGGGGTGTTTGGCGAGAAGCCTAATATTGTTAAATGGTGTTACTGCTATGCCAGCCTATGGGGTAAAGCAGAATTATAGTAACGGTCACTTCTCCCCCACAAAGGGCCAACCTGCCCAAGCTGCAAGAATGCTGTCCTCTAGCTTTTGCTTGTCCTCTCTCCCCTCCTGATGGCTGCGCTGATGTTGATGTCTCTCTTTTCTTAATATCGCCAGCTCTTCGGTTTCACTGAAGTCACAGCTTTACTTCCAATATTTTCTGGAGTTTCTTCTCTCTCTCTGTCAACAACATTCCAATGTACATATATATACACACATATATATATTTTATATATATATTTATATATTTTTATATACATACATATATATATATTTTTACATATATATATATACATGTATGTGTGTGTGTATATATATATATATATATATATATATATATTTTTTTTTTTTTTTTTGTCCCTGGTGACAGAAATCACCCTTGGTTGAGAATGACTAACCAAGCACAAGAAGCAAACATGAGGGTCAATTAAGTAACTTCATCTTTTTGCACAGAGCAGGATGTGACAAAGAAGAGTCACTTATCAGATGTTTTTAAATGATATTCCAAATAGTGAAGTAAAGACAAGGGACTCTAAAAGCAAGAATTCACAGGTGACTCTCCAGTAATAATTATCTCAACAATTTGCTCTTCCCAAGTACAGAAATATGCACCCATTAATTGTTTTCAGTGCATCCATAAATGTTTCTAAGTCAATGTGACACATTTACCCCTAAATATTCCTGTGTTTTCTCAAGTCAGAAGGCACCTGTCACCATGGGGGTTTTCTGGAGTGACAATTACCATGCTCTCTTTTTCTTAAAACTGGGAAAGTTAAAAAGATATCCATTGTCAAAAATAGGACTCAGAGCGGGCCATTAGGCAACAGGACCTGAGCAGGGCTAAGCGGGAAATTAGAGCGTGGCGAACAAAGCTTAAAGCAAAACGTCAATGCAGGGGAGAGAGGGACAGAGGACACCAATTGTATCCAAGTGAAAACTGAGAACATGATCAAAGGTATTTCTGCAATTAGTGGCTCAGTGGGGCACATGTCAAGTTGAGCTTCAGCCATAAGTAAGTGAATCAGCCATGGGGGCATCAGGTTCAGAGATGAGATGCCTTCCAGCCTGTCTACTTGACAGACATGTACCAATCCCTTGCTCAGGACTCAGCTCTGAGTTTCCATCTTCACAGTGAAAATTTCCTGCTTGTTGTCGCACAGGCAGAGATGAAGCTTCCCTCTATCCATCTATTGCATCCAGAACATTGCTCTGTTCGAGGATTCACTCCTTGTTTTGTCACTATCAGACTGTCTTTTTTCCCCAATTAAATGGTACGCTTCTTAGGACTGGGTTTTGTTTTTGTTTTGTCTTCATGACTTAAGCATCTAGAACGTTGATGCAATATTCTTTCAACAAACCTTCCCTGAGTATGAACCAGATGCTGTCTGCTTCAACCCTCATGTTCTGTCCTAACATCCTTTAATAAGGGGAGAATATGCTGCCCCACCCAAACCCCCCAAAAAGAAGTATTACTTCCCATTGTTCGGAGAAAGATAAGTCAGCCTGTTACCCTAAGTGTATGTATGCTTCTGTGATGGGCTGTGGTTGCCATTCTCCATCCCAGGAAGAACTGCACTGTGATGGGCTCAGTGTCTCATGAAGTCACTATGCCCTGGGCACTCCCTGTAATTTAAATTGGCTTGTGGAAGGCAAGCACAGAGCTCAGAATCCTTGCCCCAGCTTTAGCACTATACACGTAATGAATGTATGACTCTGTTGATGAACACCATCAGCAGAGTGGAACATTGTATTTTCTATACCTCCCTCAGATTGCCTGATTTTTGTTGCTAGTCCTTAAGAGCTTATATAAATCAGAGCCACCACTTCTCATAAAATTGTTGAGATTTTTCTAATATTATTAAAATCTAATATGTCATTGCAATGATATTAGAAATGGAATTGATTGCATTCTATTGGAGGAGTCAAATGGATTCTGATATTCCAACAGTTGTCTTCCTTTATTCACATCACCAGTATGGGGCAGGCAACATATTCCAAGAAAGAGAGCATATTTAGAATCTACTTTCATTTGGAGGCATCAATTAGTTCTTTTAATAGCCTGGTTTTCCCCTATCTAATATTATCCGGAACACTTGTGAAATATGTTGATATTTATAGTTGTAACACGCACTACCTTCAGTCACATCGACTCCCAGATGACATCATTGTAATACTCTCTCAAAATGAGGAATGTTTTATAAACTTTTAATATTTCAATTACATATAACATATATGTTTCTCTCTATATATATATGTAACATATATATATATATATGTATGTATTTCTATTATTCTTTTTATAGCTCTCCTACAGTCAGTGGCCAGCAAAGCAGAATCAGCATCTACGATAATATTTTTAAGCACCCACAGTAGCCTGTCTGGAAACACAATAATATTGTGAATACTGTGGGCCACATGCTCTGGGGAACAGAGAGAGTCAGCAGCTAAAGTCAAATATTCCATCATGGCCGAAGGTAAAAAAAAACGATAATCTTCTGCCATATCATATACCTATATCAGCATACCTACAAAAGCAATATACTAGATAAAACACAGAACCCAAAGATATATATATATATATTTTTTTCTGAGTTAAGACTCATCTAGCTTAACTGCATATTTTTACAAAAACCATCCACACACACTGGAAAGCTGTAGTCAAATACATAGCCGACAGATATCAACATGCAGGAATCTTGAGGCATTAGGAAGAATAAGCATGAGTGTGCCATAAAATATTAGTTTGGGGAAAAAAAAAAAGAAAGGTTTATATACAGTGTAGTTTCAAAGAGTTAAGGATAAAAAATATTGGTTTGGCTACATAAAAAAAAGAAGGTAACTTGCAGAATTTAAGTCCCAAGGTACACATTTGAAATTTTGTGATTATATTATTTCAAAATCTAAATAATAGTGCAAAGAGCTAGAAGAAAAAGGCTCAGTGGAATTTGAGACATTACAACCACTCTCTATAAGCAAAGCCCATTATGAATATCTTTAAATACAACAGTTTTACACCAGGAACAGATCAAAGAAACTTCCCAGCCTTGTGTTTATAATTATAGCCTCCCTTCCTTTGATGGTAGATGTGGTAATATGGTAGATGTGGCTATGTACACATGGATGTTAACGCCTGCTCTTTTGGAAAAAACTTGGGGCAAAATCTCTTACTTAGATCGTGTTGAGTTTCTGTTCTTTGGGCCCATTAAAGTCTTCCCACATGCTTGAGCCGTAACAGTTCCTCTTCTGTTCCTTATGAAGTCCATTTTCCACTCTTCCAGTCAGAAACCAGACAGCTGTCTTGAACTCTTCTCTCTTCCTTATTCCTTGTGCTTCCTTCTGTTCTCAGCATCATCTCTTGCATACAGTAAACATTCAGTGATTATTTCTTCAAATTACCTGCTATGCCATATTTTTACTTCCAAACGTGCTAACCTTTCCTCTTTCTCCTTATTTCTGCAGTGACATCTGTCTTTCCATTGCAATAATATCCTAGGCACTACATTCTTTTTCACCCTGCAGAGAGCTAGCTGCTAGATTCATCTTCCTAAAATACTACTTTAATCATGCATCATGTACAAAATCTCCAATAGCTACTTCTAATTTAGTTTTCAAATCTTAATACCTGGTTGTTGTTGGTTTAGTGAACCTCTAACCTGAGCAACCACAGTGTGTTCATCAATACTTTTCTTTATACCAACAAATAGCCTATTTTCCCCATGATTATCACTACTCAGGTGCAGGTCTAACCAAACCTCTGAGCTTTCCATCATGTACTCCCTTGGCCCGTGGCACTCCTCTCTTCAGTTATCCAAACTCATCCTTTGATTTCCAACTCAAGCCCACATCCTTCATTAAAACTTTCCTCTTTCTTACTTCAACTACCTGAAGTACCTTTTTTTTCCCCCCTGAACACAGTCATTAATCCACCTTGCAATATTCATTATTCAATTTTATACTATTCTTACTTCCCTTCCAATGTCCCTCCCTTAGTTCCTTCTAATTATTCCAGTCTGGTCTATCCAATTTGATGTCCTATCCTTAAAGGTCAGGACAAGGTTTTAATCACCATCTCTAAGCTCAAAATCATGAATAATAGGAATATAAGGAATACTTACTGATCTTATTAATGCTACGTACTGATTTTGATGCACTAAGTCAGAAAATTCAAAGAAACTAGTTGAAAGGGAAGTAAAAAACTACTTTTTTTCTTTTCTAGAAATCAATGCCAATGATAAAAATCATGTGTAAGTTATGGAAAACAGCAGGTACATTAAGTTCAAAGCAATATGAATTTGAAAACTCTTAAGGAAATCCAGAAATTGCTTCAGTAGAGTTCACTTTTATTGTTCTTCTAGTCACCTATTATTCTAGCTTTCTTAAGTTGTAAAACAAGGAACATGAGAAATCTGAATATTCTTATAAGTAGTAGGAAAGAATATGATCACATTTTACAAATAGAAAACAAAAACACTGGGATGCCTGGGTGGCTCAGCCAGTTAAGCATCCAACTCTTGATTTCGGCTCAGATCATGATCTCAGGGTCATGAGATCAAGTCCCACGTTGGGCTCCGCGCTGAGCATGGAGCCTGCTTAAAATTCTCCCTCTCCCTCTGTCCCTACCCCCCCACTCACGCATGCACTCTCTCTCTAAAAAAAACAACCAAAAAACCCCCCCCCACTAACAATTAGAAAAATTTGTTTCAAGTTAAGTTCGTTTTTAAAATGTATTGGATTTAGTATTAAGTTAAAATACATTCACTCGTTTCAAGTGAGATGAACACATTTTGTTGTATGTAACTGATATTTTCATTGAGAAATGATCTCCTTCCTATATCCTTTCAAATCTCTGCTGCTTAGCCTTGCACATAGTATCAGAAGTTATTTTCTCAAATTACTTGTGATGAACACATTCTTACTTCCAAATGTTCTAATCTTTCTTTTTTCTCCTTATTCCTGTAGCCACCCTAATCATCCGGCCCTAGCAACCCAAAATATTATGAATAATAATAACAGCACTTGTTAAATAAACATATTCATCTAAATTGATTTCCTGGTGTTGTTTTGTTTGCTCGGAACATGGAGTTAATGAGCTCAAGGTGATAGGAATGTACAGAGTCATAGCCTAAGACTCTATAGCATTAACTCATATATAAAAAGGCAGCATTTCCCTACCATATTGTGTGAAGTGACTTCTCAGTGCATCCTAAGTCGTACATTCCGCCTTATACCCATTTTGTAATTTCTTGCGCATACAGATGGATGTCTGTGATAATGTATCTTGACAAAGCTAAATTGAGTAAGAGTTCAAAATTTTCAATAACAAATCTAATTATATAATTTTAACTATATGTAAAAATCAAATAGTGCACATTACATTTACACATTTAATTAAGTAAGTTAAGTCACTTAATAATTCAACTGAGTATAGATTCTTCAGGGAAAGACTGAAATTTTTACTCAAAATCTTGGATATTGGTATTATACTTTAAAGCCTATTTTTAAAGGTAACACAAATATATTGATCCTTCCCATAGGCTACAATGATATATCTTGTTCAGTGAAAAACTATTTTTTTAAATAATCAAAGAACATTGAGAACAGAAATCAAGCAACATTTTTAAGGTCTCACACACAAGAAGTAAGTGTAAAGTTAAGATAAAAGAGATGTTCTTGTATTGGACTTTAGAAATCACTAAATAACCGAATCAACAGTTTACAAATTATTTCCAATATTACTCTATGTAGAAGTTAGTAAGCCACATAAATGATATTCTCAGATTTTTTTTAAGAGAGAACATGCGTGTGTGTGCACCAGGAGTGGGGGGGGGGGCAGAGGGAAAGGGAGAGAAAGAATCTCAAGCAGTCTCCACGCCCATGCGGAGCCCATCAAGGGGCTCGATCTCACAACCCTGAGATCATGACCTGAGCTGAAATCAAGGTCTGACGCTTAACTGACTGAGCCACCCAAGCTCTCTGACATTCTCAGATTTTTAAGCTTAATAAATAACATTACTTTGAATATGCTTTGTATTGAAAACCTTTTATTCATATATACATGTATTTATTGGGTAAAGATATATGATCATTAACATTGGTTATGAAATAGTACCTTCCACGTTTCATTTTGTGCCCTCAGTTACAAGTGACTCACTATCCTCAAGTGTAAAGGCCTACAATTGTGGTAGGGTAGCCCACCCAATATTTAATAATAGCAAGAAAATGTATCCCTTTCTGGCAACAATGTTTATAGTCTAGCACATTGATAAAGCATTTTGTATATGCTGTTTTTATTATTATAACAATTGCTATTAAGGTGCAAGCCAATATCTTAAGAGAAGGAAGAATTACAATTTATAGCATGACCAATATTTATCTTAAGCATTCGGGCCTAAGTGTGTTGAACTGTTACACAAATTCAGTTCAAGAGTGGGACTTCGGTTCACCTTTCAAAAGATTGTGGTGTAGCTTTTAAAACAAATCTGAATAAACTATTTAACTTTTAAATTTCTTTTGTTATAAATTCAACAAATATGGTAACCAAAAAAAAAGTGACACCCACAAACCCAACAAGAGAGCACAGCAATGATTTTCTGTTTTGCATATTACTTCAGTTCTTATCCATGTATTACTTTCATATATTGGGATCATAGTATGTATATTTCATATTATACATTTTCCATGTTGCTAGCTCACATAATTATCATTTTTAAAATATGCATACTAATATAATGAATCAATATACTTGATTATCCTTAATCTTTCCATTTTCTTTTAGACACTTGATTTTTCTTTGTGACTTTTTAAAATCAATAATATTACCATAAACATCTTTATTTATATGGAGCTTATTTCAACTTTGGATTAGTTCCTAGGATAAATTCTTGAAATTGCAATGATGACTTCAAAGGAACAAAAATATCATCCACTCACTGGAAACCAACATACTAACAATAAACTAACTCCTTTCCAACAAACACACGCACCCTTCATAACTTAGCCTTCTTGCTCTTTTCTTTTCCTTTTTAAATTTTTGTTGCTGTTCTCTTGTTTGTTTTTTGAGAATTTAAAAGATAAAAATGGAGCTGGGGATCTTTCCAGTTAATTTCCTTCTACTGTGTCACAATATGTTTCGGAAGACAATGTAGCTTATTCTACTTGAAAATATCTCTAAACCGCAAATAATTGAGGCACAGTGTTGTCAGAGAGGATTGTCCAGTACAGAGGAACCCAATGACTGGATCTATACTACCTGAGTTCAAATCCCAGCCTTGTCACTCATCAGTTATGCAATCCCAAGAAAGCTGTTGTGCTTAGGTCTTGGTGCCACCTTTTAAAAGAGACACTGAGATACAGCAAACAAAATGGCAAGGGGTCTGGGGAATGTGTCATAAGGAACAGTTGAGCGAAGCAGCAATATTTAGTCCTGAGAAAAGATAACACGGTGGGGATAGGATGGTTGCCCTCAAATACCTGAAGAGCTGTCATGTGGAAGAAGGAATAGATAGAATCCATTTCATGCCAGAGAAGAGAACAGATGGAAATCACAAGAAGGCAGTTTTCAACTTTAGAGAAGGATGGGCTTTCTAATAATTACAGCTGTTCAGTGATAAACCTGACTTCCACCCCGAGTTGCAGGCTTTCTGTCTTTGGGGGATTTCTGGCTGCAGCCAAATGACCCTCTAATCTAGATGGTGAAAGTTAAATGCTAGACAGGGAGGTAGGGGATGGGGAACTGGAATTTGGGGGCCCTGCCAAAACCTAACAGGACTGGCCCTCCAGGGAGCGATTCGGGAACACTCCTTGAGATCCCGGGCATGGCATTGGTGGGAACAAGGCCGGCATCTTTCCAGTTGAAGCTAGAAAATTGCTGAAAATGGGGTCTTGGAGATTGATTCATAAGTAAAAAATAAAAGAGAATATTGGTGGAAATTTTTAAGTGACCTATCAAGGGAATCATTCTCAAGAACTGATACATCTTAAATAATAATTCCTGAAAACAAACCTGTGCTCATTTCTCTATGTTATGACTTTGTATTTCTGATTAAAGCTACTCAAGAAGGAGCTTTTTCCCCTCTAGAAGTATATGCACTATTCACCTCAGATTAAAATTAGATAGATCTCTTTTTTTAATTTAAATTTACCCCTTACATTTCTCTGTCTTACAGAATTTAATTCATGTGAGACAGCACTCTGTTTCAGAGGGCCTTTTGTTAAGTCCCCCGTGGTATAAGCCAAGGACACAGTGAGCATTTCCATGGAGGCCTATTAATAAGAGTCAAAAAATAAGATTGCTATGAGAAACATACAGAAGTCATGCCATAATTTTTTTTTTTAGTTTAAATCCCAATAAGAGAAGAGCTTTTTCCCTTATTTGTTCTTTGTTTTAGTTCCTGTTGGTTCAGCTGAGTCGTGGTCTCTTGTTTCAACTGTGTTTAAATTCCACTTCATTCTGAGTTTTGTTTGAAAACTTACAAGTGGAAAATCCACGGATATTAATGCCCCAGGATCACTGGCTTAAAAGATCTCAACAAGCGACAAGCCAAATCTTTGGGAAAACTATTTTCAAGGCTGCCAAGTCAGGGCTTTGTGCTGACCTTCAGGCCACAGGGAGCTCTCCAGCTGGCTCAGCGCAGGCCTCTGCGGCCACAGCGAGCTGGCCTCCCCCCTTTCCTCCTCCATTTGTGACTTGCCTCAACAAGAAAGATTTTCACAAGGTTCCCAAGTGTGGACATCCAGGAATCCCCATTACCACAGGCTGTCGGAAGATAAGGCTGTCCTGAACCACTTCCCTCACTCTGTGGTTCTCAAAAACCCTTTCTTTGAGGAAGAAAAAAGTAGGAAGTTTTGCCAAATGTTTTTAAAAGTGAAAAATGGCCTATTTCAGAGTGTAAAAGGAAAAGCAGCCTACAGTAGACTACTTGGATTCTAGTTCATTTAATTTATTTCATCTACTTTATTTAATTCTGGTTTTTTGGTTTTTTTAAAAGATTTTATGTATTTATTTGACAGAGACACAGCGAGAGAGGGATCACAGGCAGGGGGAGAGGGAGAGGGAGAAGCAGGCTTCTGGCCGAGCAGGGAGCCCGATGCGGGGCTCGATCCCAGGACCCTGGGACCATGACCTGAGCCAAAGGCAGACGCCTAACGACTGAGCCACCCAGGCGCCCCTTAATTCTGGTTTTTAAAAAAGATTCTATTTATTCATTTGAGAAACAGAGAGTAGGGGCCGGGGGAGGGGCAAAAGCAGGCTTCCTGCTGAGCAGGGAGCCGGGTGCAGGACTCGATCCCAGGACTCTGGGATCATGACCCGAGCCGAAGGCAGATTCTTAACCATCTGAGCCATCCAGGTGCCCCTAATTCTGGTTTTGTCAATAACTGTATGAACCTGAAAAGAAATCACGGATCCCTGCTATGTCTCTGTTTTCTCAAACATAAAATGGTAAGATTGCTACTTAACCCATTATGATGAGCAGGCTGTCTTTGGCTCCTTCGAACGTGCACTTCTTTCTTCTAGATGAGACATTCGCACAGTATGAATCTTAGTGGGAAGGGGAGCCACTCAAACCCAGGAAGCCAAAAAGGCCAGACACACACTCCCCCCATGCCTCGGCAGCTGGGTGTGGGCCCGTGACTTAAGCTTGGATAAGCCAATCCTGCCCGGACCTCTGATTTTGCAGTGACGGAGAGAGAAAAATCCCTGGGCATGGGCTGCAGTGACATCTGAGCCCACGAGCAGTGGAGGTAGCGGCTTTAGTGTTGACTCACATCTAGTGGGAGTGTCACCTGCAGCCTTCAGTATCCTGCAGTGACTCAGTGCTGTCCCCACACACCATCACCAAGTGGAAGGTTTGGTTTTTGGTTCATGTTCACTTTTCTGAGCCTTACGTTGCTGCCTTTCCAGGAATGATGTGAGCGATTCACTATTTTTTCAGTTCCTTTTTGCTTAATTCAGCCAGTCCGTGTCTGTCGCTTGCTACTAAGAAAACTGAATAACATACCTGGTTACCTTGCGAAGCTGTTGTGAGTTATCTGGCTGAGTTATTTCAAGTGAAATTGCTTGGGAAATGATAAATTGAGATCTAATATCATGTAGTGAATATTTATTAAGATCTTTATGCAGGTAAAGGATGAGTACATGCAGGCTGTGAGCTCAAGGTGCTTTCAAAACAGTGAAGGGCACAACAGGAACTCAGACGACTGTAACACAACGTACAGTCAGAGGGATCTCATAAGAGATACAAGCAAAGGCATATGGCGCAAAGGGGAAGAGGTGGTATGAGAAAGTCAAAAGACGCACAGCTCATACTAAGTTGGGTAGACGAACAAAATTTCCACGGGGGAGTAAGTATTTGCCATCATCCTTAAAGGCTAAATTGGAGCTTAAGGTAGGGTATGGATACTGACTTTGCAGTCAGTCAGTTATCTCTCTGCCTTTCCAGCTCCACTCCTGGGTCTTAACCTCCTTGGTTCTGTTTCCTCACCCACGAAATGAGGAAGTTCCAGCAAGTGGTCTGCAAGCTTAGTAGGGCTCTTAAATTTCCGATTGATTCCCACAGGCCGTTAGGGAGAATACCGCAGATAGAAGGAGCACGGTAAACTAAAAAGTAACATGAGGAAGCCAAATGGCAGGTCATCCATAAATTTGGTCTCATGGCACCAACACCAAAACCAAAGGGGACCCAAAAGAGAATGTGTCCGAGAAGACTGAGTCCCTTGGTTTACAGTTATGGAAAATGTAGTCGCAAAAGAGAGAGAATTGCTTTTTTTTTTTTTTTTGGCTATAGGGCATTTATTGCAAACAGAACATCTGAGGTACGAGAAGCTGACCCGGAACCCACGCCTGCCCTGGCTACGATGGGGCAGTCTCGCCTCACCCCACGCCAGGCCCCTGGCACTATGGACCCAAAGCAGCCCGCCAAAGGCAGGGCCCCACGCTCTGAGGTAGCTGCATCTTAACCCCCCACAGTACAACTCCCCAGGCTTGCCCAACTCCCTTGCGGATCCAGGCATGGAGGGCAGGAGGGAGTCAGTGGATGTCAGAGCCAAGGCGGGGACCCAGGTCTTGGTCCATCAGTCCAGGGCTGTTTCCCCCTTCAGCGTTGCTCTGCAATCAGTCAAGTTTGGTGTTTACAGGCAAGCCATGATTTTGAAGCCATCAAAGACTACAATTCTATTGAGAGCTCTTAAAGGTGCCTGGCATAAAGCTTCAATCATTCATCTGGGAGCACTCTACAGGGGTCCTTGAAGCCATCTTTTCTAAGGGGGTCTTACAGGCCAGGAGAGTGATATAAGAAAAGTGAAATAAACTCTGGAATGACAACGTTACATTCAAAATTTAGCCAGGTGTAAATTTAACCAGAGTCGGTTTACACCTGAATATCTCGCTTGTATCTTCAATTCATCCTATAACCTTCTTTATTTTAGGAAATAGGTTCTCTGGTGCTTAACCCTAGGTCAGAGGTCATTTGAGTTTTAACAATGAATAATTTCAGCTTTAAGTTGATTTGAGGGGACATTTTAGCATGTTTTTCATATGCTAAGCAACTTTAGAATTTAAAAAAGGCATTTTGCCCAGAGGAAGCACAGTGTTACAAGGATAATGAAAGGAGCACTTAATAATTAAGCTCAGATTTAAAAAAATTACAAGTTTGCCAGCTTATTTAATCCCTTATGATATTAAGACTATTGGCCATAAAATAATATTTCCTTGCCACTTAGGTATAGAAATCTTTTAACACTGAGGTATTTATCCTAAAGAGAGATTATCATCATAAATAATGCTTGCAGATGAGAATTTAATATTTCACTATTTTATCAATAACTATGAATGCAAAATATATTTAAGCAAATCACAGTATGTGTTACTTCCTATGTGATTAAAAAAACAACAACAAATAATGAAGGCACTTACCCCTCCTCCAAAAAAAAAGAAATAAGAGTAAGAATCATTCCATCACTTCAAGGCAGGCTAAATTAAAAAGTCAAAAAAAGACTATAGTTTATTGATTTCCTTAGGCTACTTAAAAATAACTGTGGACCTCTATTCTTCTTACCATGAAACAAAATACTGAACTCTGCCCTTTGGGCATACTACCATACTTCAAATGCTGATCTTATCATCGCTTGCAAGTCAAACAGAGTTGGACTTTAAAAGGAAAAAAGGAAAAGCCTGGAGCCACTGGGAAGCATCAAGGGGTCAGGCTGTTGGTCTGGTTCTGGTCAGAGTGGACCTAGGGTCACAATGCCTGAATAAGAATCACTCAGCTCCCAGTTGACAGTTTTCAAAGTATGTAACCAGAATTTGAAATATAATATATAAAGACCCATATTCTGAAATTGATGTTCTATTTCATTCGGCATCTTTCCATTTGTTCTATTTGTGAACGGGAAAGAGTAAAATTTCCCCTTGTCACTACAATTTGAATTCTGTTTGCAATAATGAATCATTATAAGAAGCTATAAAATAATAACACCAAACTGAATTGGAAATCGGTGGACTTGGATGGGGGTTTTCTCATATGTTTAAAATTTCAGCCACATCCCTTCTGGGTTCCTGGATGCTCATTTTATACTAAGTTGTGAAATGTATTCATCAATCATAAGTGGGAGTTAAAAGCTCCCCCAAAGTACAAAGCATTAAGAATTAGTTCGATTAATATTCAATTAACTAAATGTCATTTGTTTGCTGGTATGAGTGGCTCCTTTAAATTAATCTCTCTCTCTCTCTCTGTCTGGCTTTTTTTTTTTTTTGGAAAGATTTCAGAATTTTCCATCTCTAACTCCCAGGGACAAACATGGCTCAGTGGTCTTCCTGGAGCAGAATCTGACACTTCCCAGCAATACTCCATATAGAGGCTGGGTTGTGACCCGGAAAGTAGCTGTGAGTGTGCCGGCAGGGATCAAAATTCTGGACTGGAGAAGCTCAGGGGAACGTCCTGGAAGGGTTAATAAAGATAAGTACTTCTTACCGAAATGTACCTCCATATGAGTTTTAGATCTTCAACTTTCACTGAAATTGAAAATGTCACAGCAGTGTCTTACACTCTTTTCTTTCCCAAATCTAAACTATTTTTAAACAGGAAAAGGGCAGGATGACCATGATTCCAATTCTATATTCCGACTAATAATCTGATTTGTGTTACTGAACAGAGAACAACATTCTCCAAAAGAAAACATTTTGATCAGGATAAGTAAACGAGACTGCTCAAGAAACGAATCTGGAAATGGCTGGGTTTTAACTGTGAGGGCTCTTCTTTTTTCTTCGAAGAGGTGCGTGCAGTTAAGAAACCTTGCAGAAGGGGAATCCGCACACTTTCAAACCGCACAAACACAAGGGGGCAGGAAGAGCTCAAACTCTGACTTAAAAACCGGCTCACCGAAATGGGAGCTAACCTATTTTCGTTGGCCCTCCGGATATTTATCAATTCTCTTGGCATGCAAAGAAATGTAATGCTGACAAGTAGGTTTAGTTTGTACTTGGTCTAATTACTGCAAAGAGAACAGGAACGTTTCTAACGACAGCTACCCGAACAGCGGCTGCTTTGGGAGAGCCTGGGGCTACATTCCCTAGATCTTATTTTTTGGTGCTAGTCTCGCTATTCCGATCGGACTGACTGCATTTCTCACGCATTCCAAACGTCCCTCCCGACCCCCCCCCCCCCCACCTCTTTTACTCTTACTCTGAACTTTGGTTGCAAAGGAGGAGCTTGTTTAAAACTCACCACCAAGGACTGTGCCCCTTGTAATTTACGAGGAGAGAGCAGCGGCCCCGGGTGGGGTGTGTGTGTGTGTGTGTGTGTGTGTGTGTGTGAGCAACCTGCTCTAGCATTGGCTTTTAATTCTAGCTGGCCTTCTTTTGCAAATAAGCCCCAGCCTTTCTTCCCAAACTGCTCTGGGTTTCGAGTCAAACACAAGCGACATTGCGAATAACTTTCCTCTCCGGTTTGCAAATTTCAGTGAGCAATAACCACACACTCCCCCGCGCGAGACCGCATCGAATTGAAGGGGATGGGAGCTAAAATGTGTAATCCTGGATCCCAGGCAGCTGAAGAACTGATGCAAGCTCAGCCGCATGTCCCGACTCCTCTGCCGGAACCCCAACCCTGGCATCCCGGAGCGAAACGTGAGCAAAGGTGGGCACCCCGAGACCGCCAGTACCCCCTTGCTTCCAGGACAACTTGTAGCGCCTTGTATCTCCTCCCCTCGGCACGGTTTCCCTGCCTCCGCCCCTAGGAGCTGATTGGCAGATATCACTACCCAACCCTGGACTCGGGGCCTCCTCCCGGGACCAACGATTGGCCTCCTGGGAGGACTGGAGTAAAGGGGTGCTAGGGAAGGAGTTTCCCTCAAAGCTCTAGGTCCGGGACCTGGGAAGCAGGAGTGGAGGGACTCGGTTCTCCCAGCCAGTGGGCGGCCGGAGGCGGAGCGGGACGGCCAGGGGGCTCAGCCTCCGCAGCAGCGCCAGCCCGGCCCGGCCCGCGCAACTTTCCATCCTGGCCCAGCCGCGGCTACAGAGTACGGGGTTCCTGGCACTTTCCGGAGGGATCTCTTGCTCCCTGCCGGGGGACTGACTGCGCTCTCTAAGGCTGACCTGTCCGAACTCTTAACACCCGGATCATGCACGCGGCCAGGACCCCCGGGATCGCCTCCCGCGCCGGCGGGGTGGCCCACCCCCCCAGTTTCCAGCCGATACCTGCGCTGCCGCCCCGCCTTGTGCTGCTGCTGCTGCTTCTCCTGTCACTGGTAAGCTGCGTCCCGGCACAGCCCGCTGCCCCTGGCCGGGCGTTGCTGTCCCCGGATCTCGCGGGGGCTGCAGGGGTCCCCGCCGAGGAGGCCATAGTGCTGGCGAACCGTGGGCTCCGGGTGCCCTTCGGCCGCGAGGTCTGGCTGGATCCTCTGCACGACCTGGTGCTGCAGGTGCAGCCGGGGGACCGCTGCGCGGTGACCGTGCTAGACAACGACGCGCTGGCCCAGAGGCCTGGCCGCCTGAGTCCCAAGCGCTTCCCGTGCGACTTCGGCCCGGGAGAGGTGTGTTACTCGCACCTGGGCGCGCGCAGCCCGTCGCGGGATCGCATTCGGCTGCAGCTGCGCTACGACGCTCCGGGAGGGGCAGCAGTGCTACCCTTGGTGCTGGAGGTGGAGGTGCTTTTCACCCAGCTGGAGGTTGTGACTCGGAACTTGCCCCTCGTCGTGGAGGAGCTGCTGGGGACCAGCAATGCCCTGGACGCGCGGAGCCTGGAGTTCGCCTACCAGCCCGAGACCGAGGAGTGTCGCGTGGGCATCCTGTCCGGCTTGAGCGCGCTGCCTCGCTACGGGGAACTCCTTCACTACCCGCAGGTTCCAGGTGGAGCCAGCGAGGGGGGCGCCCAGGAGCCAATCCTGATGGACTGCAAAGCTTTCCAGGAGCTAGGCGTGCGCTACCGCCACACGGCCCCCAGTCGGTCACCAAACAGGGACTGGGTGCCCATGGTGGTGGAGCTGCGTTCTCGAGGTTCGCCCGTGGGCAGGCCTGCTTTGAAACGTGAGCACTTCCAGGTGCTGGTGAGAATCCGAGGAGGGGCTGAGAACAGCGCACCCAAGCCCAGTTTTGTGGCCATGATGATGATGGAGGTGGACCAGTTTGTACTCACGGCCCTGACCCCAGACATGCTGGCCGCCGAGGATGCTGAGTCGCCTCCTGACCTGTTGATCTTCAACCTCACCTCTCCTTTCCAGCCTGGCCAGGGCTACCTAGTAAGTACTGATGATCGTAGCCTGCCCCTCTCCTCCTTCACGCAGAGGGACCTGCGGCTCTTGAAGATTGCCTACCAGCCCCCGTCTGAGGACTCTGACCAGGAGCGTCTCTTTGAACTGGAGTTGGAGGTAGTGGACCCGGAAGGAGCTGCCTCAGACCCTTTTGCTTTTATGGTAGTGGTGAAGCCCATGAACACACTGGCTCCCGTGGTCACCCGGAACACCGGTCTCATTCTTTACGAGGGCCAGTCCCGGCCCCTTGCAGGCCCTGCGGGCATTGGACCGCAAAACTTGGTCATCAGCGACGAGGATGACCTGGAGGCAGTGCAGCTGGAGGTGGTGGCTGGACTCCGGCACGGTCACCTTGTTCTTCTGGGGGCCACCGATGGCAGTGCTGCCCCTAAGACCTTTACGGTGGCTGAGCTAGCGGCCGGCCAGGTGGTCTACCATCACGATGACAAAGACGGCTCACTGAGTGACAACCTCATCCTTCGAATGGTGGATGGAGGACGCAGGCACCAGGTGCAGTTCCTGTTCCCCATCACCTTAGTGCCTGTGGATGACCAACCACCAGTCCTCAATGCTAACACGGGGCTGACGCTGGCAGAAGGTGAAACGGTGCCCATCCTGCCGCTTGCTCTAAGTGCAACTGACATTGACTCAGATGACTCTCTGCTGCTTTTTGTGCTGGAGCTGCCCTCCTCAGCTGTAGGGCATCTGCTTCTCCGCCAAACTCATCCTCCCCGTGAGGAGGAGGAGGAACTGAGCAGGGGCCCTTGGAGGAGACAGGGAGTATTCTATGAGCAAACGGTGACAGAGTGGCGGCAGCGGGACATAACCGAGGGGAGGCTGTTCTACAGGCACTCGGGGCCCCATAGTCCCGGGCCAGTGATGGACCAGTTCACATTTCGAGTCCAGGATAACCATGACCCCCCTAATCAGTCGGGACCACACAGGTTTGTGATACGCATTCATCCTGTGGATCGCCTCCCTCCAGAGCTGGGCAGCGGCTGTCCCCTTCGGATGGTGGTGCAGGAATCCCAGCTCACCCCGCTGAGGAGGAAGTGGCTTCGCTACACTGACCTGGACACAGATGACCGAGAACTGCGTTACACAGTGACCCAGCCCCCCATGGACACAGATGAAAACCGCTCGCCAGCCCCACTGGGCACCTTGGTCCTGACTGACAACCCCTCAGTCGTGGTGGCCCATTTTACCCAAGCCCAGATCAACCACCATAAAATTGCTTACAGACCCCCGGAGCAAGAACTGGGAGTGGCTGCCCGAGTGGCCCAGTTCCAGTTCCAGGTGGAGGACCAAGCTGGGAATGTGGCTCCGGGCACCTTCACCCTTTACTTGCAGCCAGTGGACAACCAGCCACCCGAGATCCTCAACACTGGTTTCACCATTCAAGAGAAGGGGCACCACATCCTGAGTGAGACTGAGTTGCATGTGGTTGATGTAGACACTGATATGGCCCACATCTCTTTCACTCTCACGCAGGCGCCCAAACATGGCCACATGAGGGTGTCTGGACAGATACTGCATGTAGGGGAGGTCTTCCACTTGGAAGACATAAAACAGGGTCGGATTTCCTATGCCCATAACGGGGATGAGTCTCTCACTGATAGCTGCTCCTTGGAGGTCAGCGACAGACACCACGTGGTGCCCATCACTCTCAGAGTAAATGTCCGGCCAGTGGATGATGAGGTCCCCATGTTGAGCCTTCCTGCTGGCACTCTGGGGTCATATCTAGATGTTCTAGAAAATGGAGCTACTGAAATCACTGCCAGTGTAATCAAGGGGACTGATGAGGACACTGATGATTTGATGTTGACTTTCGTCTTGGAAGATCCACCCTTATATGGAGAAATCCTGGTCAACGGAGTTCCAGCAGAGCAGTTTACCCAAAGGGACATCTTAGAGGGCTCTGTCGTCTATGCCCACACTAGTGGTGAGATAGGCTTGTTGCCCAGAGGGGACTCATTTAACCTGAGTCTGTCAGATATGTCTCAAGAATGGGTAATAGGTGGCAATACTATCCAAGGAGTTACCGTGTGGGTGACCATCCTCCCTGTTGATAATCAGGCTCCAGAAATTTCTGTGGGTGAACGGTTTATAGTCGTGGAAGGTGATAAAAGTGTTATAACCTCAACACATATAAGTGCTGAAGATATTGATTCACTAACTGATGACATCTTGTGCACCATAGTTATTCAGCCTACCTCCGGTTATGTTGAAAACATTTCGCCAGCTCCAGGCTCTGAGAAATCAAGAGCAGGAATCGCTGTAAGTGCCTTTACCCTGAAAGACCTCAGGCAGAGTCATATTAACTATGTCCAGAGTGTCCATAAAGGGGTCGAACCTGTGGAAGACCGATTTATATTTCGTTGCTCTGATGGCATTAACTTTTCAGAGAGACATTTTTTCCCCATTGTCATCATTCCCACCAATGATGAACAGCCGGAAATATTTATGAGAGAATTTATGGTGATGGAAGGCATGAGTCTGGTGATCGATACGCCCATCCTCAATGCTGCTGATGCTGACATTCCCCCAGATGATCTAACTTTCACTATTACCCAATTTCCTACTCACGGTCACATCATGAACCAGCTGATAAATGGCACAGTTTTAGTTGAAAGCTTCACCTTGGACCAGATCATAGAGAGTTCAAGCATTATTTATGAGCATGATGACTCTGAGACTCAGGAAGACAGTTTTGTGATAAGACTAATGGATGGTAAGCACTCAGTGGAAAGGATGGTCCTCATTATAGTTATCCCAGTTGATGATGAGACCCCCAGAATGACCATCAATAATGGACTAGAAATAGAAATTGGGGAAACCAAAATTATCAACAACAAAATATTAATGGCAACTGATTTGGATTCTGAAGACAAATCTTTGGTTTATATTATTCGTTATGGGCCAGGACATGGCTTATTGCAGAGACAAAAACCTACAGGTGCCTTTGAAAATATCACACTGGGCATGAATTTCACCCAGGATGAAGTGGACAGAAACTTAATTCAGTATGTCCATTTTGGACAAGAGGGCGTTCGGGACCTAATTAAATTTGATGTGACTGATGGAATAAATGCCCTCATAGATCGCTACTTTTATGTTTCCATTGGGAGCATTGACATTGTCTTCCCAGATGTAATAAGCAAGGGAGTATCCTTGAAAGAAGGTGGCAAAGTCACCCTCACAACAGACTTACTAAGCACCAGTGACTTGAACAGTCCTGATGAAAACTTAGTTTTTACCATCACCAGGGCTCCCATGAGAGGTCACTTAGAGTGCACAGATCAACTTGGAGCACCCATCACATCTTTCACTCAGCTCCAACTGGCTGGCAACAAAATCTACTACATCCATACAGCTGATGATGAAGTCAAGATGGACAGCTTTGAGTTTCAGGTCACCGATGGACGTAACCCTGTCTTCCGGACATTCCGTATCTCCATTAGTGATGTGGATAACAAAAAGCCAGTGGTCACCATCCATAACCTGGTTGTCAGTGAGGGTGGAAACAAGCTGATCACTCCCTTTGAACTCACTGCCGAAGACAGGGATACTCCTGACAGATTTCTGAAGTTCACTGTCACCCAGGTGCCTGTTCATGGTCAACTCCTATTCAACAATACCAGACCTGCCACGGTTTTTACCAAGCAAGACTTGAATGAAAACTTAATCAGCTACAGACACGATGGCACTGAGTCGAGTGAAGACAGCTTCTCCTTCACGGTGACTGATGGTTCCCATACAGAGTTCTATGTTTTCCCTGATACAATATTTGAAACAAGGAGACCCCAAGTGATGAAAATCCAGGTCTTAGCTGTTGACGATAGTGTCCCCCAAATTGCCGTGAACAAAGGGGCCTCCACACTTCGCACTCTGGCTACTGGTCACTTGGGCTTCATGATCACAAGCAAAATATTGAAAGCGGAGGACAGAGACAGCCTACATTTTTCTCTCAGGTTCATTGTGACAGAGGCCCCTCAACACGGATATCTCCTCAACCTGGACAGAGGCAACTACAGTGTGACTCAGTTTACACAAGGTATGGCACACTTTTCTTTCCTTATACCCAATGGAAAATGCAGGTCTTATTTTCTGAGGGTATGGCTATCCCCGAAAACTTTGTAAGTAGGGGATCAAATTTGAATCTAAGGGAAGAAAAGGAAAGGGAAACAGAGAGATGGGGGGCAATACAGAGACTCACTTTTCTGGGAGAGGAGCTCGCCTCTTGCTGTATGTCCCACTGCAGCGCCCGGCCATAAGGAGGAGTACGAGTGTCTTTCAATAGCAGCAAGGTATGGTGCCAAGGCAGGAGCTAGACTTGGGTGAATTAAGGCTGAAGCAGGCTTTTGAGTTCTGCTTTCTTTGCCACCCCCGTCCTCCCAGTGGCCTGTTGGGTACGCTGCAGGTTGCTCATGAAGCATGTGGGCACCTTAGAGAAAGATGTGCTTTCTACATTTTTTGTATTCTTCTTGCTGTTATTTTCACCTACCATTGAAATAGAGCCTTCAAATCTGTATTACTTTGATTAATTGTGAGAGCAATGTTCTAATCCTGTTACAGTTCTTAGAAACTTTGTAACTGAAATAAATGTGTTTAGACCTACTTTGTAGATGTATAATTATTCTTCTCTAATATTTTATGACTTAGGCAAACACCTCCAGCATCTGCATTCTTGAAGCTAA
Organism: Phoca vitulina; assembly: GCF_004348235.1. Classification (NCBI taxonomy): domain Eukaryota; kingdom Metazoa; phylum Chordata; class Mammalia; order Carnivora; family Phocidae; genus Phoca; species Phoca vitulina. The sequence goes on along the minus strand of NW_022589708.1, from coordinate 63,224,781 downwards.
AGCGTTTTTCTAACCTAAATTTTCTTTGTGTGTGGACACAATCTGAGACAGGAAGGGCAGGTGACCTCTGCAGAGTTACTCAGTGACTGAAGGGAGAAGCCCATTCAGTATGCTGGCTTGGGAAGCAGGGCTCTGTTCTCTAGAACGTGCGACCTTCACTACAGAGGGCTTCGGGTGGCTTTCATGAAAATCTCACCATGTCAGGATGGAAACTAGATCTCTCCTATGTGGGCTCTGTGAGTGGAGATGAAGTTTACCCTCGGAGCATCCCAGTGGGGGTGTTCTCTTCCCGCAACAGTGTTGGGCTCTAACAAATGCTTTAATAAACGGATGTCGCAAAGTATAGTGTTAAAGTGAACTGCTTCTCTGTTTTAGATGCTGGCAAATAGCCCTGCACTCCAACCTCCTGATTCTTGGCTAAAAGCCTGAATATATTCTAGGGCCTGCAGGGACAGGAAAACCTCAGAGTGCCAAGTGTCATGCCAGACCAGCAGGAAACTTTTATGTGAAGGCTTTCTGAGGATAGAGATGCCATGCAATCTTAGACTGGTTTATTTTCATGGAAAGTGAAGAGGATGAAAGGAATATATTACAGGATAGAAAATGTGACTTCAAATTGGTCCTCTGACCTGAAAAAGTAATCTGACTTTAAAGATTTTTTTTTTTTAAAGGAATTTGTGGAAGAAGACAGGCAGACTATTTAATTTAAATTCTATGGACCAGGTCCAACAGCTGAAAATGTTGGAATATTACATCTTAAATATTGAACCCTAAATTATGCTATTTCAGAGAGAGGCTGTCTCTCTCTCTCTCTCTTTCTCTCTCTCACTGATAAGGACTCACCATGATTAGTCTTTATGGTCATTTGTAAATATAGTCAGTTTATTATAACAAGTGTAGATACATTTTTAAGATTATAAGAGAAATGAGCACATTCCAATAAGAACCCAAACACTGCTTGGGAAAACTACTGGTAGTTCATCACAGAGCACTCATTTAAGCAAGTTGAGGCTGCAGTTTGGCTCAGGGTGGTTATTTCTGGAGACGAGTTGGGTGAGTAAAAATGGAGAGGCTCCATTACACAGCTACTGTGTTGCTCTCTTCGAAGAGAAATAAAAGCAGTAGCTTGAGTGAGGACGTCGCTAACTTTGTATTTGTTTTTGTTTTTCTGTTATCACGAAGGGATAAGCTGAACTATATTTTGATGGATTTTCAGTGCACTGGGTTAAGTCAAGTTAGCATATGTGGGCAAAGGAGGTTATTCCTAAATCGATTTGCTAGTTGGTCCCTAGGAGAAGAAAATCCATTCATTTCTAAACCTCATTCAATTTTATTATTAGGAAGACTTAACAAGGTAGAATTAGACAAATTAGAGAAATTATTTCAATGTTGCCTCTTTGCCAGGGTGCCCCTGCTGTCTCCATCACTTGTCTCAAGGACCTGGACTTTTTTCTCTATAATAAGTACACAGTGATATCTTGTGGGAGATACATTACAGATCACTTTTAGAAACTTCCCCCAAAGAGTTTGAACCAAGGTGTGGTTGCCAGGCATGTCAGTGAACTTAGAATTAAAATGAAAATACAAAATCATGGAATGCTTGTATACATGAACTGAAATAAATCTGATGCATGATCAGTAATTAGAAGAAAAAGTTGAAAATAGAGCTACGCTATGACCCAGCAATTGCACTACTGGGTATTTACCCCAAAGATACAAATGTAGGGATCTGAAGGGGTATGTGCACCCCAATGTTTATAGCAGCAATGTCCACAATAGCCAAACTATGGAAAGAGGCAAGATGTCCATTGACAGATGAATGGATAAAGAAGATGTAGTACATATATACAATGGAATATTATGCAGCCATCAAAAAAAAAAAAAAAACAAAACTGAAATCTTGCCATTTGCAATGACATGGATGGAACTAGAGGGTATTATGCGGAGTGAAATAAGTCAATCAGAGAAAGACATGTATCATATGATCTCACTGATATGAGGAATTCTTAATCTCAGGAAAAAAACTGAGGGTTGCTGGAGTGGTGGGGGGTGGGAGGGATGGGGTGACTGGGTGATAGACATTGGGGAGGGTATGTGCTATGGTGAGCGCTGTGAATTGTGTAAGACTGGAATCACAGACCTGTACCTCAGAAACAAATAATACATTATATGTTAAAAAAAAAAAAGAAGATAGTAGGAAGGGAAAAATGAAGAGGGGGAATCGGAGGGGGAGATGAACCATGAGAGACTATAGACTCTGAGAAACAGAGGGTTCTAGAGGGGAGGGGGGTGGTGGGATAGGTTAGCCTGGTGATAGGTATTAAAGAGGGCACGTACTGAATGGAGCACTGGGTGTTATATGCAAACAATGAATCATGGAACACTACATCAAAAACTAATGATGTAATGTATGGTGATTAACATAACATAATAAAATAAAATTTAAAAAAAAAAGAAGAAAATCCAGTTAATTATTAGTTGTTTACTGAAAGGAAATAACATTTTTTTGCTACTAGGTTTTGATCTTCCTAATACTAGTGTGCCTTAAGAAGTGAGTGTTTAAAGCTATCAAAAACATCATAAATTATATATAGAGTTTCGTATAGAATTAACAGCACTATGATCAAAGTCTTTACTTGAGATTTTTTTAGACCTTTTTTAGTCCCTTTTTTGAACCATGAATTATTAACTGAGTTAGAAAGAAAATGAAAAGGGTTTTGATTTGTTCTAACTAATCAATATTGCATGCCCTAACATGGACAGAAAATTTGACACCTGCATGTCTTAATTGCATTCATGTTCACTTTTTTAAAAAAAAGTTTTAAAAAAATCACTTTTGAAGTGGTGATTTATGCAGAGCTTGGGTGTACTAATGAATTTTTCCTTTTCTCATACTAGAGCCTTTAGATTTTCTTACAGAGTTAAAGAGCGAATGGGGAAGTTTGGAAAAAGCTCTTTCCACATGACCAGAGGACTTTGTCCTTAAGCTAAGGATGTGTGCTCAGGGTACAGTTCACTTCATTCCTTCCTGATGAATTAAAAGGTTGTTAGGGGTCAGAGTCGTAGGAGTAGACAGGTAAAGAGCTTGCAGGGGCTTCGCTCCTTCCCTCTGTCGAAACATCACACATGCGGAGGTAGCAGTCCGAGCGTGGTCCACCAGACCTCTGGGCTCTTTCGTTTTAAGTTAAGAAACATTTGAGCCATTACTGAATATTAAACCCTAAGCAAAGGACTCTGGGAAGCTAAGACAAAAAAAAAAAAAACCAATCCCAGAAGTTTTCCGCCTTCTAGGAAAGGTAGCCACACAGAAAGGCACAAAACTAGGCAGAAATTGGGGAAATTAGAGCAGAGTTAGAAAAAAAATGCTAAGGGGGAATAAAATGTCTTGAATTTGCTTCATCTCCTAGTACCCCTTTTACAAGAAGCTACCCTTAACTATTAAATCAGATTTTCCCCTCCTCAGATGTCGGGTTATAAGCAAGTCACCTTTCAGAACCGTATGAGCCAAGGGAGCTTGTACGTTTCACATCTGTCAAATGGCGTCACAGAAATTCATGGGGTGTTGAGTCCAGGACCTTACATCACTTGAGCTTATTCTTTCATAAAGTCATTTTCTTACATATGATGCTTGTAGACTTCATAGCACAAACTTGGTAGACCTCTTAGAAGATGGAAAAACTGTAGAGTCCCCCTGAGACACATGAACATTACATGCCACTGTGGAAGCTACTCTTAGCTGTGATCTTGATTTTAAGTAGCTTTGGAAATAACTACCTACTTCCTGGCCCAGGTCAATAACGGCGTATTGCGCGAGCATCACAGAACAGGATGATACTTGGTTTATTATGTTGTCTGTGCTGCGTCATTTAGGAGAGGAACTAGTAAAATGGGTGAATAAATTTTTGAAGTTGTATGTTAGTCAATCACTGAAAACAAACTACGCCGGTATATTTGAGAGCTAGGACAGAAAGCAAAAGAAAGAGCATTCCTGAGGCAGGATAACTTTTCACTATGAATAAAGGTTTCAGTTTTTATTAGATGTTTTCTGTTCTAATTGCTTTCTGGGGTCAGACGACTGTTATTTCAGTCTTTGGGATTTAAAATGCCTTTTATTATTTTTTTCTTTCAAACTCTGGAGAGCTTAAAAACAGCCTGTTATATATTGCAAGAGGTAAGAAAAGTTAGCCAGAGGAGGGCAGGGAAGTTCTTTCCTCCAAGGGCCGCCCTCCAGGGAGGGAAAGAGTGTGATTTTGGTAGTGCCAGGAAATCTTTCATGCCTCAAAATATCTCCCTTTCCACCTGTCATGACGTCTGACATTCCGTATTTAGACAGTCACTTCTTTAGTGCATGAACATGCAAATACCACTGGGAGGGACAACACCTTGCTATTATTATAGCCTCACTCTTGCACTCTGTCTGGGTAAGGGATCAGATTTCTGTGGGACAGCTGAAATCAGGGGCTTAGAGATAGAAGAAATCAGATATAGCACTACTTCCCTTGGAATTAGGAAACCTAAACATGGTTACAGAGAAGTAAGAGCCAATTGAATTTACCATAAGTAATGAGTCACCAATCTCGCCTTAGTAATGAATCATCTTGTTCTTGGGTTATTTTCTAGCTGACATTGACGACATGAAAATATGCTACGTTTTAAAAGACGGGGCCAATGCCACAAGTGATATGTTCCATTTTACAGTTGAAGATGGTGGTAAGTATTCACTCTCCTATTACTATAAACAAGGAGAGTGACTTTTATTGGTTGTTCTTTGATGACTTCACTACAAAAAATCTGTATCAGGTATCCTTTTCAGCTCACCTGAATTTATACTGAGTGAATTTGTCATTTGCCAATAGATAATCTTACATTCTCAATCTGACACAGTACTACTCTGCAATGAGTATAGATAAATGTTCCGGTTACATTATTTTTGTCTTAGGATTTGTAATGTGCTAAAAAGAAAGACCTATGTAAATGGGATCCCCGTGTCCAGTTGTTCAGAATATGTTCTGCATGATGCTGCCTGCTTGAGGTGGCAAGAGGATGTTGGAATCCAGCCCAGCTCCACTCTCAAGCCATGCACCTACCCACATGTGTCTGCCCAAAGGGGGTGCCTTTTGCTAATTTGTACTTGGGTGCTGTGTGGACTAATGCTGATGAATAATAGCATTCACCAGGAAATTAGTGCTAAGCAAATGTGTGTTTTATCTTACCAATCTCAGTATGTCTAATGATTTTCTTAGTTTGGGGAATTTTGTGACTTAGTCTAGCTAAAATTTTCCTCAGTGGGGGTGCCTGGGTGGCTTAGTCCGTTAAGCGGCTGTCTTCGGCTCAGGTCATGATCTCAGGGTCCTGGGATCAAGCCCCACATCAGGCTCCTTTCTCAGTGAGTAGCCTGCTCTCCCCTGCTTGCTTGTGCTTGCTTTCTCCCTCTCTCTTTCTCTGTCAAATAAATAAATAAAATCTTTAAAAAATAATAATAAAATAAAATTTTCCTCGGTGAAGTCTGAAGAATACTGTGCTCTGAGTCTCCCAAGCAATGTTACTGTCACTGTCCCCCAAAGCCCTGAGTGCTGCTCACTCTCTGTTCAGCTCTCTTCCTAATCCTGTAGGTAGAGAGAAAAACTGGCCACTTCTAGATTCATCATAAAGATGTCTCTGTTCTCTCATGCTCTCAGGAGAAGCAAAAGAATCTCAGGAAGTACATGTGTTGTGTGAACAGGACACAGGAAGTGGGGGGATATGGGGATAAGAGATGAAGGAAGGAGAAAAGAAATGATTCAGATCCAGTCACCTGTTTTCTTATGATGCTTTTTTTAAAAAGTACACTGTTATGTCATCTACCTCAAAAGGATGACATGCTTACCCTCCATATTTTGTGAAGCATTAAATAGCACTTGTTTAAAATATCATTGGACATAATGTGATCACAGCTCTGAAAAATGGCATCTGTTGGGTGCGTGCAGGAGAGGCAAAAAAGGATGTTAATTTCGGTTCAACTATTTGATTTTCCCTAAAGGCCGGATGTTTAATAAATTTGATGCCTTTATTTTATAGTAACCAAATCATAGTTTAATATTTTATGTATTGATAAAAGGAATCTTTGTATGAAACCAATTTCTAAGAAGGAAGCCAATTGATAAAGAATAATGTGCTTATTGAATCTTGATGCTCAAATGGGAAAGTCTACTGTCAGTAAACTTTAGAGTGGAACTCTGAAATAATTGAAATCTGCATAGTAGATCCAAATTTGTAGACTAAAGTATTGGCTTGAGGCACCAGGTTTGTCACTTAGAATGACTGAATATACCCCAGTAGCAAAAGTATGATTTTCTTTAAAATTACCCAAAAAAGTTTGAAATCAAATAGTTACAATTCTAAGATATTATAGCTTTTACTTTTTAAATATTTTGCTTTTTCAATCTGACACAGCGCCACTCTGTTATTCCGCCCATTTCTTTCCTTAGCTGGAGAGATTGGTAGCATGTGCTTTAAAATTGTGATTTGTACTTCAACCTTAGAAAACATTATGCTGTATCGTGTTTCAAAATATTAAATGAGCAATGGCTAGTTGAAGAAACTGGGTTTATTTTTGGATTTGCTGAAAATATGGCTGAGCGTCTAAGGGTTGTGTTTATGGAAATAGGAAATACATCATCTTCAGGAGCTTTTTTAGAGCTGGAGTTTCACGTGAAAGGGAAACATTCCAGAGATACTGTTCTTTAACTTTCTTCTAGCCACCGACATGGCATTACTTATGAGGCTTGGGCAGATTCTGGCCAACTATCTATGGAACAGAATCTATCTTAATTCACCTGGTATTAGAAAACTTCCCTCTGGCAGAATAAACTCAAGAAACCTGCAAGATTAAAAAATAAAAATTCATGTATGTATTTCAAAATTGTTTTTTAGGATTTTTGCACTGTCTTGTAAAATACTCTAACATTTGAATGAGAAATGCAATACTATTTGAAGGGTATCTTGAATGAAATTATGTCTCTGGGAATTATGAGGTATTTTGCCACACAGAAATAAAAAAATATTGGCAATATTTGTGGTAAGAGAAAAAATAAAGCTATCCTTCCTTTCTATAAAAATAATGTTAAACTAAGAGTTTTGATTTTTTGATCCAATTATATATATCTTGTTCTTACAGTCAATAATTTTTTTAAAATACAGTCTAGAAAAAAACCTTTTTGTATAGACTATAATATGAACCTTTATTTTCAAAATCTTCACGTTTAATAATACAAATTTTATGTAACAGAATACGTGTTTATGAAGACACATATATGATATGTTTTGACACTCCTCAAAGATATGTATGTCTTAGGAATTATGGAAGGTACTTGAATCCTATGAACAAGCATTATTCATGTTTTTTAGTTGGAGGGATCCAGGTCTCAGAAAAGCCAGGTGACTTCTCCAAATACATCCAGACCTCTGTCAAGGGTAACTTACTCTTCCCACATAGGTGATGACACACTTCTTGGACCAGTGGGTTTGGCTACCGAAGTCAGCCATAGTGATTTATTACCATCTCTTTTATACAAAGATAGTAAGCATATCCATAAACCGTCTCCATGAAATACATGAAATGCTTCCAGTATTTCACATCTGGGAAGCCAGTTATAGCACCATGGCCTAAAATTAAGAACTGTCTACTCCAATTCTCTTTCCAATCCTTTAAATTTACCTTCTTCAAGTCCTCAAGAGTGCTTTTAGAGGGACGCCTGAATGGCTTTGTGAGTTAAGCGTCTGCCTTCGGCTCAGGTCATGATCCCAGGGTCCTGGGGATTGAGCCCCGCATCAGGCTCCGTGCTCAGTGGAGAGCCTGCTGTTCCCCCTGCTTGTGTGCTCGTGCTCTCTCTCTCTCTCTCTCTCTCAAATGGATAGATGAAATCTTTTTTTTAAAAAAAAGTGCTTTTAGGACAGTGACTAAGGAAATTACTGGAGCAAGCATAATCCTTGAATAACCTAAAAAACTAAATATAACTTTTACTTTCAAGAGTCAAGAAGAGATTTAGGAAAGCAAAGAGCGGAAAGCTCTTGTTTCAGATTTAATTATACTATCATAAAAAACTAGCTAGCCACAGAAATCTTGTTATGATGTAGTGATGGATTTGGACCACCCATCACTAACGGGATGGTGCTTAGGACACGTTACCACTTTTTAGCTTGGGGCTGTTACCAAATGGCAGGACTGAAGAAGAATAGGCAATGTCAGGATTTTACTTCAGGGAGTGCTACTGTGTTTGGATTTAATAAGCGTTGGTTGATATAGCACATGTTACACACACACACGGAGAGAGATTCTTATATTTTAGGACTCTTTCAATTAGATCTTAAACCTTATATAAGATTTATGATTACTTAGGCAGTTTGTCTTCATAGCATTCCTATCAGCTTGGTAAAAACAAACAAAAACATTACTGTTCCTTTTTGGCAGATGAGGAAACAGTCACAGAAATAGGTAATTGACCTTCCTCAAATTTCATAACCAGGCAACTAGAAGCCAGTCTGAATCCCAGGATTCTTTCTGCAAGCAGTAACTTCCATCCTTATTCAGGATAGGCAAAGCAGGGAGTTAACTCAGTGTTTTCTGGGTTCTCCCGACCAAGGTTTTAAAAATATTTAATGGTGAGAATGAAATAGGAGAGGATTTGTCCATAGGCAAAAAGTTATGTCTCTTATATAGTGTGAATTTTTATTTTAGAATTCTTTAAAGGCCACCGTGTACTCAAATTTATAGGATTATTTTCTAATATCATACTGTAATTCTTTTTAAAAAATACACGTGGAAAAATATTTAGTCTTTCTAAAGTTTGAATAAACACAAATCAAATCAACCTTACAGTACCATTTTTTGTTTTATCAATTAAATTGCAAAGAAACTTAAAAAAAAACCACACTTAATATGTGAGTCCTTATGACACAGGTACACTTCCATAATGTGTGTGAAGTTGTAAAGCGAGAAAAGGCTTTGGAAAAATCTGTGAATAAGTAGTTGGGAGTCCTGCAGGATGTAATAATCCACTTAAGATATATGGCTCAACGGAAGCAAAACCTTACAGCCATGTTCATGTCACCATATACTCAAAGAGCAATCTGGAAATTATTCTCAGTGCCCAATAAACATAGAAAATGGTTTTTAGTAATGGCAGTTCTTAAAATATTACGCAGTTCTTAAAATTTTAAATTACACAGTCTATCATAGTGTAATTCTTAAAATGAGCATTTAGTAATGAAATACAGTTTTTGGAATATTGGTAAAGAACATGAAAATAGTATATCAAAAGGCCATCCATCTAGGTACTCTGGGGCCAGCGATCTACTATATGGTTACAATTTATAAATTATGATTTACAAGGTCAAACCCTGAGTTGGGAAATGTGCTCTCGTTATCCTTGGCTTCAGCTAAAGAGCCATGTAGCAATCACCTGCGGATTCAGCAGAACCATCTTCCATTTCTTTTTGTTTTACCCTTCCTATCTTCCTAAGGGGAACTCAATACAAAAATACTACAGACCTGGAAAAAACATCCCCATTTGATAATTGCCTCTTTGAAGTCCAATTCCAGATCTAGTGCTCCAGAATTTTAGCAGAAGACAGAAGCGTGCATTCTTTTATCCTGCTCCTAATTGAACATATTCTCTGATTTTGTCTCAGCCTTTAAAGCCCTTTAATTTTCCTATAAAGTATTCTAACAGGAAAGTGCTTCTGTCCCTTTTTAGTCTTCTTTCCAAGGAACTTTTCTAGCTCTTTCTTGTGATTCGAAAGCTGGTCTCACACCACTGTTCCTGTTGTGTCCTGCCCTCAACCCTGATGAACTTCATCACTCTTCGACACCTGACCCAAGTGGCATTTCCTCTCCAGAGCTGCTCCCGACATCGTGATGACAAAGTTAGCCACGCCCTTCTTTGTGCGTCTATCCCTACAGCCACGCCCTTCTTTGTGCGTCTATCCCTACAGCCACGCCCTTCTTTGTGCGTCTATCCCTACCCTTATCTACAAGAATGTTGTATTCTGGTTATTTGCTAATGTGAAGACCTCTATTAGTAGAGAAGGAACTCCTTCAAATCAAAAAAAGTGTCTTTAATCTTTGTACCACAGCGCCTCCCCGGGGTTGAAAACAGGGTAAATATTTAACAAATATTAAAATGAATGAATAGATAAATGGGAAAAAGACGCTCCCTTTTTGTATAAGGATCAATTACATCATATTCTAAGAAAAGCTCTTTGAAACAATTGCCAGTGGACCTCGACATTCCTTTAGAACATTGTCTTATCCTAGCATTAATTTAAATCCCTGTGGCACCAAGAAAAATTTTTAGTAAAGCTTTCACATTTTTAAACACATGAAACCAACTGCTGTGAAAATTCTTTTGAAACTTTCAGTGAAATACACTGAAGACTGAAGAGATTCTCAGATTCCCAGTAACCACAAGTTCGGAGCTCACGTTATCCTTAAAAAATTCTTTCCAGGAAAAAAAAAAAAAGTTGTCAGTATCTTATATCAACAATTGTACATCTTTAAAATTTAATGGGTAATCGATAATTTCTATCAATCAGTGTAATTTTAAAGTCAGCACCACTACCTTAAGTATTTTTAATTACCCCGGTTTTGTGCCTCATGTGATAAGAGACGGAATGCCAGGTAGAGTAGAAAGCTCTTACTAGCAGAAAGTATACTCAGTCCCCGTTAAAATGTCATTCTATAAATTTTTATTAGATTCTTGTTTATGTGTTTAAGTTTCAAGCCCTCAGCATCAGATCCAAGACCTTTTTTTTGATGGGCATAAGAAAGAATTAGGAGATGTGATCATCCATCTGGCTCGATACACTGAGTAGGAGGAGCCCTCGTTTTTTCTCCATTGTGAAAATTGGTTTGCTGCTTCCTCGTTTGACTTCCCGTGTGACTTGGGCGCGTGGCTGGAGAGAGTGCCGTCTCCTGGTTTGGCATTAAAACTGAGGCGTCAGATATGATATCTGTGTTGGCCATTGTAACGTATCTGGTCCAAAGCCAGACATTTGTTGCCTCTGTCTTTGATTATGTCTTTTGGTGCCCAATTTTTCTTTCGCCAAGATCCTTAATTCATACGCTATTGAAAGATATAAATAGCATCTTGACATAATAGGAGAAGCTGCCCAGTCAGTTCTTTATATGAAATGTCAGTTAAGGACAAGGCTTTCAGATTTTTATTCCGTATTTGATGACTGAGACACAAGCAGACGGGAAGCTCTTCGCTCTATTTAGAAGGAGCACAGATTTTTGCGTGAAAGTGACCAGTAACTCAGGGTTTAAGGCAAAGTCATTATTGACAATTAGCTGGAATTGAGAGCAAAGCCTGGAAAAATAGAAATAAGTGCAGTAAGTCGGAAAATGAGGTTTGAGGACAAGCATTAAAAATTATACAGACATATTCAGCCTAGAGAAAAAAGCAAGCATTCTTGGCAATAAAATTAATTGCTAGTGACATGAGAACCAAAGGAAAGATATCAGTGCCTTAGGGAGTTATAATAAGATGGTGAAGTCATGTCAGGCACTGAGACAAATATTTCTAATCTGCGAGAGAGCGTAAGATCTGCTAGAATACAGGTCCTGGGAAGGGCTGTTAGTTACTATGGCTAAACATTTGTAAGCCTTTCTCTTTTTCAGTGAGCAGTTTAGAATGGTTCAAGTCATCAAGGTCTTTCCATAGCAGAGCCCTGCTTTTAGCAGGTACCTGTACTGTGTCCATGAGAGAAGATATACCTTTTAAATAGAAAAGTATAAAGTAAGTGTTATCAGTTACTATTCTTTAGGTTCATTCCAAAATTATATTTCCTATGGATATACTATTTTATTGGCTTTAATTTAGAGGAAAATTTTCTTAAATGGCTAAATCTTCTGGTAAATATGAATCCTTACTAGTCAACGTTTCTAGAGGCTTAGCATGATTCTATTTTTACTCGCAAAATCAATGATAGTCACCTTTTAAAACTAAGCAAATCTTTTATAGGTAATTAAAATACCGTATCTCAAATCAAATATTTATGTGTGGTGTATATTACGTAACTCTAATATTCCCATCCTTTCTTTTTAAGTTTGCTCTGGGTGGCTGGGTGAAATAGAAGGTGGTATTCAGTGGTCTAGTACATAGTTGTAATTGATACGATTCTATATTTGCTAGAACTTATGCCAGTCCAAAGAGAATCAGAATATAATGTAGGAGGAGGGTCAGAGTTTCTCTGGCAAAACTTATTTGCTATAAAGAGGTTCTCTATTCATTTATTTATGGAAATTATGCAACAAGCATTTTGGGAGCACCCACTATATTTCAGGCATCTACTGGATTCTGGGAAAATAATGATGACCATAACAGTTGTGATCTTTGACCTGAGGTTCTGATAGGCTCAGATGATAAAATAGTAGACAAATAAAACACTTATACAATGTTTGAAGTATTAGGGAGGTTATCATTAAATCCGAGAAAGAGATGCAGCTGTCAGGCATGGCTTCTGAAGGGTGATATTTGAGCTTAGACTTAGGCTGAGATGAAGCCGCCACAGGAAGAAGGGATAGAGAAATGTTCCAAGCTGGGGAGAAAGCACGTGCAAAGGCACTGAGTTCTGTGTGTTCAAGTGACCGGAAGAGCATCAACTCTGCTTAACAAAGCAGAGTGCCACACGAGGTGATGCTGGAGAGCTAGACTGGAGCCCGATGGTGCAGAACCTTATAACCCCGCACAGTGATTTAGAATTTGTTCTAAGGCAAAGCGAACCCTCTCCCCCTAATCATATTAAAGCAAAGGAGTGACATGGTCTAATTTATGTTTTGAGAAGATGACTCTTACAGCCGTAGAGGATTCAGGGGAAGCGACAAGGGGGAAAGGGAGAGTAATAGGAGGCTGGTGCCGTAAGACAGATGTGATATGGAAAGAAGACAGGCTTGATATAATTTTGGATCTCAATCTATAGGACTTACTGACAGATTGGATTATGGGGGAAAAGGGGAACATAAGCATAATTCTGGGTTTCTTGGCCAGAAGAGAGTGGTGGTGCTATTTATTGAGATGGAAGAGACTTGGTGGGGGGGGCATAGAAAAAGTTTCAGGGAGGAAATGAAGGGGTCATTTTGAACATATTAATTATGAGATGCCTTACTTTGAAATGTGTATACAGGAAGGCCAGCCTATTGACCCTGCTTATCTTCCCGTCCATCAGAGGAGTTAGGAGCACAGCCAAATATTGCTTCTGCCCTTTGCAGTAACGGCGACATGACCCTGCGCTCAGTCACTGAGTCTTTCTTAGCCTCGGTTTCATTTGCCAAGTGGGCCAATAGTCGTCCTCTAGCTAATAAGGTTCTTTTTGAAGGTTAAGTAAGATAATTCATGGAAGTGGGATCATTCGTGCAGCACACTTCCTGCCTCTGAGGAATGACTGTGCAGGTAACTAATGTGCTTTTGAGGTTACCTCTCGGACGCTTTCCAGGGCTTTTCTTTCTGTTTTTCTTTCATTTCTTGCTTATTTCCCCCCTCTCTCTCTTTTCCCCTTCTCTCCTTTTCTTTCTTCTTCCTCTCTCTTATCTTTCCCACAGCAGCTGTTTCGAAAATTTGATTGTTTTTGTTTGGAGAGATGGGATAAGACAGGGATGCAAGTGGAGAAATGGGGAATGCTTCTGCAATGCTGAGTTTAAAGGCTAATAATGCTTCCAAAGTCATTTTGCCATTAGCAAGGAGCTACACAAAAATTTTCATTCAGCTAATACTAAAGAGTTTTCCCTGGGGTCAAATAACGGCAAAATACTATCTCTTTTTTTTTTTTTAAAGATTTTTTAAAAATTTATTTATTTGACAGAGAGATAGCACAAGTAGGCAGAGCGACACGCAGAGGGAAAGGGAGAAGCAGGCTCTCTGCTGAGCAGGGAGCCTGATGCGGGGCTCGATCCCAGGACCCTGGGATCATGACCTGAGCCGAAGGCAGCCTCTTAACCGACTGAGCCACGCAGGCGCCCCCAAAATACTGTCTCTCTTGAGTTCAGTTTATATGTTTTATTTCTTTTTAATAACTAGAAGTGTAAATTTTATAGACTTGAAAGTTAAATAGAGTAACCAGCTTTGATTTAAAAAAAATATATAGAACTCTGAAACATCTGGGGTTAGCAAATGTGAGGCTCCAATGTAGTTTCGACTGCGAATCTAATACACTGAGCCGTAACTAGCTGAAGACAGGGATAAAATAAACAAGTATTAAAGCCATGTGTCTTTCTGTAATTATCCAGTGAGGTCCAAAGGGACAAATGTCACACCTAATCCTGATTGCAAGTAAGGAAAAAATAAAATTTAGTGAGGCTTAACTTCATGAAAAAGTGGTGAGTGAGCAACGCACACAAATAAATACAAGTGTTTTTGCTCTTGCTTCACAAATGTAGATTGCTATCTTAATGTGCATTTTCCTAGGAGCAAAAATGTTTGTGTAAATGAGAAAAAAATAATTTTCTCTAATACTCTGTTTTAGAACAGTTAGTGTAAACTTACTGAAATTATCAATTTATGAATCTCTTTCTGCCCATAAGAACCAAAAAATCAATTGCCAAGTAGCTGTGTAGGAGTAATTTCTCATTGAAGGAATAAATGCCATGTAAAGGAAACAATGTAGCTTCAGAAGTTTACATTTAGAATTCTTCCAGTGCTGTTATGGTAGAAGTTTCCAAAATGAATTATTCAGTCCTGGCTAGGAACCATTTAACGTAAGATTTACTTTTTGCAAAGGGTATCAGTATCATTGGTACCAAGAAATTAAAAGAAAAAGATGAAGGGAAAATAATTATAGCGCTATGTTTGGTTTTCAATTTAGCACTATTTTTTTTATTCTTCATGTAAATTTTGAACTAAGCTGGGAAAATAACTCCCTCATTAGTAGCTTTTGATGAAGGAAGCCAAGACACAATTCTCTTTCTTTTTGTTTCAAGAGAGCTCTCACTACATTCTTCCAAGCTGAGACAGAAGAAGTACTTACTCTCCATTTTTTTTTCCTGCTGGTTAGTTAGCTCACTTCAGAAAGGTTTAATTATTTCATCTTGGTAATGCCCCCACCAGCTACGTTTAACTCCACTTATATGACTGTTACAGGCGTGAGTTGAGAACACAGAAAACAGTGTTCTCAAGCTTAGCTCAAGAGAGCCACTTGAGAAATTGAAAATCAAGTGGTAAAACTGGTCAGTAGACTTCAGAAATGCAGGAGACAGAAAAGAACCATTCTGTGTTCCCATAATTCTTCTCTTACTTCATTTTATGTAGAAGTAGCCCCAAATAAAGGGCACTGCATCCTTGCTATAAAATTAAGAAAGGCAGGGTACATATAACCATTTCAGAAATTATTATTAACCTTTAACAAAAAATTACCCTTGCTGCCTAAAGCTCAAGAGTCATTTTGTTCCACCATGCATGTCCATCCGGTTACTAAATCCAGTTAATTTTACCGGCTTCCTGAATTCCTGTTGAATCAGATTCCTTCATTAACTTCATTCCTGTTGATCCGTTAGAACCATGTTGAAGTTTATCTTAAATGACTGAATAGATATAAACTGCTTAAATATAAGGACTGGCACAGAGTAAGTGCCAAATAAATGTTAGCCATTTCTCCCACTATAATATAATACCGTACCTTTGAGAGCCAGGATTCTTATCTTTGCTTTTCATTGATGTATCCTCAGTGCCTGGCACACATAGATGCTCAAGAACTATTTATCGAGTGAATGAATACATTTTCCCTAATGTGATTTTCCTAATGGATTTCTTTGTCTCTCACGACTTTCCCCTCTGATCCAGGTATACCATTTCCATAGTTACCTAAAAATACAAATGTGATTTTTAAATTGTCTTAAAAAAACAAAACAAAAACAAAAAAAAATTCTGTCTTCCCCTCTGCTGCCACAGTTGACTTTCTAGCATGCAAATCTGATGCCATCTTTATTTTCCAACTCGCAAATTGTGTCTTCTTAAGCACCGGATAAAATTCAGACCCTTGTTGATGTACACACTGGTCACTACTGATCTATCCAGCCGCGCCGCCTACTCGGGGTTTCCACACGTGCTGAGCTACTTCACGTGTCCTGCCTTCTCTCTTTCTTCCTGAATATCCTTCCTCCTGCCTCCATAAGAGACTCAGTCTGGATAGCAGTTTCTTCCTGATTTCTTCTACTCTTGTCCTTAGGGTCAGACATCACCTTCTCTGTGTTTTTTTTTTTTTTTTATGTTGTGTTAATCACCATACATTACATCATTAGTTTTTGATGTAGTGTTCCATGATTCATTATTTGCATATAACACCCAGTGCTCCATGCAGAACGTGCCCTCTTTAATACCCACCACCAGACTAACCCATTCTCCCGCCCCCCTCCCCTCTATAACCCTCAGTTTTTCAGAGTCCATCATCTCTCATGGTTCATCTCCCCCTCCGATTCCCCCCCTTCATGCCTCCCCTCCTGCTATTTTCTTCTTCTTTTTCTTCTTTTTTAACATATAATGTATTCTTTGCTTCAGAGGTACAGATCTGTGATTCAACAGTCTTGCACAATTCACAGTGCTCACCATAGCACATACCCTCCCCAGTGTCTATCACCCAGCCACCCCATCCCTCCCACCCCCCACCACTCCAGCAACCCTCAGTTTGTTTCCTGAGATTAAGAATTCCTCATATCAGTGAGATGATATGATACATGTCTTTCTCTGATTGACTTATTTCGCTCAGCATAACACTCTGCAGTTCCATCCACGTCACTGCCAATGGCAAGATTTCATCCCTTTTAATGGCTGCATAATATATAGACCACATCATAACCACTCATATTTGTATTCAGGGATGATACTCAAAATGTTTATGTATAGACCCACGTACGATCTACATAGTAATTTAAATCATGCCAATTGATTGATATATATATAAAGTTATATATACACATATAAATACATATACAGTATATGTACAGTACATATGAATGTGTACATATATATACATTATATATAAAATTGTTTACCAAGTGATAGACATGGCAGCATAAATAATATACTGTATAAGATTGTTAATATACTGTGTAGTATAAAATATTATATATGTATAAAAGTGCTTACAAGTATATTTTTATAGTACAGATTACTCACCAAATCACTAATAATTTAAGTGTATTTTATTTTGATGTCATCTTTTATTTAAAGTAGCTTCCACAGGGCGCCTGGGTGGCTCAGTTGATTAAGCGACTGCCTTTGGCTCAGGTCATGATCCTGGAGACCCTGGATCGAGTCCCGCATCGGGCTCCCTGCTCGGCAGGGAGTCTGCTTCTCCCTCTGACCCTCCCCCCTCTCATGTGCTCTCTCTCATTCTCTCTCTCAAATAAATAAATGAAATCTTAAAAAAAAAAATAAAATAAAGTAGCTTCCACAAACTAAAAAATACCCTTCCTGGGCCATGATTTGACATGAGATCAAACTTTTCTGAGGACTTAGCCCTTAAACTGGTTCTTGCCAAGGGGCTGGTAACTCCAGTTGGTAGAAAATTGCTCTTAACATCAGTGATACTGTTCATGGTGTTAAATCTACTCCCAGATTTTTTTGAATTCAATCAGTGACATCTAAATTATTTCTGAGACTAAAAAATACAGGACACTTTTATATATTCAATATCACTATTTATAGACAGAGTTATAGAAATTATTCGCTAGAATGCAAGGTTAGTGGAACTTAAAATTTTAGGACCAGTGAGAGGCAGTGTAATATGTTGGTTAACAATATGAGCTCTTTGAGGCTTTCGGGGTTTGAATCTTGATCCTGCAGTTTTAAGTCTTTCTGTCTATCTGTTAATCAGTACAGATGGCATTCTCCATCTTAGAAATTGGTATATCAGCTCAGAACGTACCACTTTGTGCTGCAGTCCTTTATATACAAGCTTCTCCCCTGCAGGGGCTACTTCGTATAGATCTCCTTGTCCAGTGCTAG
Organism: Phoca vitulina; assembly: GCF_004348235.1. Classification (NCBI taxonomy): domain Eukaryota; kingdom Metazoa; phylum Chordata; class Mammalia; order Carnivora; family Phocidae; genus Phoca; species Phoca vitulina. The sequence continues at coordinate 63,206,806 of NW_022589708.1, read as the reverse complement.
TCTCCACATGGTACTTAGTAGGAGGCCAGTAAATATTTGCAGAGTGAAGCCATGAATAAATGCTAAACATAAATAAATGGTTTCTACTTTCTCTTAAAGTTGTAGGTGGAATTATTTCAGAAGTGAGGAGAGGAATCTAAAGGAAAACAGAATAGTCTTACCAGTTTAAAAAATGTAAAATAAATGGAAGCTGGTGTTTACTTTTAAATATCTTTCAAACACACATAGGTGTATACAAACGTATGTTTTTCCAATATTCTTTGCATAGAGTTTATGGTGACATCAAACTCTGTCTTGCTTATTATAATATGGAGTTTCTCTTCCTATGGATATGTTTCTAGGTGAGAGATCTAGCTTTTAGACATTTCAGCATTTGTAGATGCTGAAATTTCTTCGACTTACTTATTATAATAAGCAAGCTGGATCTTATGATTTATGTTAAGACACCATTGAGAATGGAATGAGTTTATACCCTACCTTAATAGACTCACTCTTATCCCCTTTCTGCTACATGACTTTAACAAACTGAGATAACAACCAACCCTTTCCCCACCCATCCCCCTGTCCAAGCCCACCTGAGTCTATATGTGGTAAAAGTCACCATTCCTAAAAAAGGCACCGAGTCAATTAAATGACATCCGATATCTATTTCATTTAATTTGGGAGAAAAATAACACTGTAAGAGATAAAATGGATTATCAAAGCATTTTATATTGGAGATTTTTCTAAATAAATGATGTTGCTAAATGATGTGAAAATGTCAGAAATAAGTCATTTTTCAAGATATCCATCTTTGAGTCTCTATTTTCACCTGCTTAACTAAATATTCACTGTACAAATGTATGTGCTGAATGTGGTGAAGACCATCTGTTATAGCCTTCAGAATTATAGATACCATATAGCATTTGATTTTGAGATTTCAGAGAAAGGATTGTCTTTTAAATAGAAAATTCCCAGGGTGCCTGGGTGACTGAGTCCGTTAAGTGTCCAACTCTTGATTTTGGCTGTGAGATCAAGCCCTGCTTTGGGCTATGCACTGGGCATGGAGCCTGCCTAAGATTTTCTCTCTCTCTTCCTCTGCCCCTTACCCTTCTTCTCTCTCTCTCTCAAAAAAAAAAAAAAAAGAAAATTCCCAAAGTTTTAATATGTTGATCAAATCACCATTTTATTATATTCATATGCAGATAGTTTTAAAAAGTCTTACCACTTAACTAAAAAATTAAAAATCACTTTAGAGTTCTTAAAGCAGTTTTTTCTATAAAAAACTGAAGTGAACTGAATCCATGTAGTTAAAAAACATGGATTAAAAAAGCACATTCGACACTTTGTTATTACTATTCACAAATAATCGACAGTAACCACAAACAGTTGTAAATACAGTGGCTTACCTTGTGAATTTCTGAAACTGAATTTAGGAATCAGAAGCAGCAGGGCAGACGGGGTGTATACATTGGCTGTGGTTAAGGGCTCTTCTGCAATGTTCTAGAAAAACATGATTCTGACTTGTTAGGTAGTTGCTTAATCCCTGGTGATTGTGTTACTTGGCCCAAGATTTTTTTGTTTTATTTTGTTTTTGTAAGTAATAGATACAACTGAATTCACGATTAAAACTCCTTTGAATCAACAAGGGTAGTTTAATACAGTTTCTGCCATATTCTTATTTCTTCCCCAAGGATAATATACCATATAGACTAGGGGTGCCTGGTGGCTCAGTCATTAAGCGTCTGCCTTCGGCTCAGGTCATGATCCCAGGGTCCTGGGATCGAGCCCCGCATCAGGCTCCCAGCTCAGCGGGAAGCCTGCTTCTCCCTCTCCCACTCCCCCCTCTCCCACTCCCCCCTGCTTGTGTTCCCCCTCTCGCTGTCTCTCTCTCTGTCAAATAAATAAATTTAAAATATATATATATATATATATATATATATATATATATACACCATATAGACCCCCTTTTAATATTTTAATGATCATTTAGTACCTTTGTTCATTAGAATTCAGAAAGCATTTTGTATGCATTTCTGTTCCATCAGTTACTTGAGGCAGGCAGTTACACACACACACACACACACACACACACACATCTCGAGTGCGAACCTTGTATATTCATACTATTTGGGAACCAGTTTTATACTTTAATAAATTAGTAACTTTTCCTGCAACTAGCTCCCAAATTGGCCTCTTAAACAATAAGATGACAAGGGCTGGGAATATTTTATTATATTTTGAATTACTTCCAGATGGTAACTGAATTCGGCACTTAATTCTTACAGTAGTTAGGGTGCTTTATCAGATGCTGTTCTTCTTTTGTCCCCATTTCTTTTAATGGTATGTCTGTCCTCTCAATCATCTGAACCTCTTTTAACTTCCCTCCCCCCCATCCTCCCCCTAACCAGTCCTCACAACCTGCTGCTTTTCATTCACACACTCTTCTTGGACCCTTTCTGTGCCTTCCGTGGGCTTCACCCAAGTACTAGGAGTCGTTGAATCATTCCACTCGTCTCTAACTCATCTCCCCTCTCCAGTCTCCCTACCTGCAAGTTCTTTCTGAACAAAATGCTTCACAGAGGAAGTCTCTGCATTTGTAATTGAATGGGCTTTGGAGTTCATCCTGGATTTGGACTCGGAAAACTTAGGTCCAGCTCTCCGCTTTGCCACCTGTTACCAGTAGACAACAGGCAAGTCCAGTAAGCTTGCCTTTGTTAAGCTTCAAGTCCCTTAAACTTCTATTTTCCCATCTTTAAAAATGAGAATGTAATGATGATGGAGCAGTCTCTCAGCTGTGTCACAGGGACTATGTGATACAAGGAAGGTGGACATAGAATGTAATGAATCCATGATGTATACTGTTATTATTGATGTATCTTTCTTTGGCATCATTTTTTTGTCACTCACCTGCTCAAAACCTTCAATTTTCTTCCTTTATCTACTGACTAGATTGTGCTGTAGGTTATGCAATTACAGTCAGCCACTCTATGGCCCCAACCAACCAACCCTTCCTTCTCTATCTTCCCCTGTTTACCTATATTCCCCCTCAAATGGATTTCTCACCATTACACCTACTTATAATTTCACCAATCAACACAGTTACTCATGTTATACCTTTTTTAAAGTATGATTTCATGTTTCTGTACTTATCTTTAAAGATTTATTTATTTTAGAGGGGCAGGGGAGGGGCAGAGGGAGAGGGAGAGAGTGAATCGCAAGCAGACTCCCTGCTAAGCGCAGAGCCCCATGCAGGGCTCGATCTCACGACCCTGAGATCATGACCTGGGCCTAAACCAAGAGTCAGACACTTAACCAACTGAGCCATCCAGGAGCCCTGCTCTACTTATCTTTAAAGGACCACTCATGTCTTAATGTCTATGAAACTTGTCAGATCACTCTATACCAAAGCAAGCTCTTCTTCCCGTATTTAGACCAATGATTCTCAACTGTGGGTGATTTTGTCCCGGAGAGGCTATTTGGCAGCATTTGGAGACATTTTTGTCTTATCAAATTGGGGTGGGGGGCATCTAGTGGACAGAGAAAGTAGAGATGCTGCTAAGCATCCTACAATGCACAGGACAGCCTCCTACAGCGAAGAACTGTCTGGTCTAAAATGTCAATAGTGCAACTGGTGAGAAACTCTGGTGTCTCCTCTCATAGAATTTATTATAACCCTCTAGACAACAAGATTTGGCAGGAGAGTGTAATAGCCCTGATTTGTTTCTAGATCCTAATCATATTTTTAAAATCTGCCAACAATTACTTCTAGTGGACAAAGTTTTTTTTTTGAAGATTTTATTTATTTATTTGACAGAGAGACACCGCAAGAGAGGGAACACAAGCAGGGGGAGCGAGAGAGGGAGAAGCAGGCTTCCCGCTGAGCAGGGAGCCTGATGTGGGGTTCGATCCCGGGACCCTGGGACCATGACCTGAGCCAAAGACAGACGCTTAACGACTGAGCCACCCGGGTGCCCCAAAGTTGGTTTTTTTTTTTAATAGAAAGCATTTGTTTTCCACGTGATTTGAATATTTGGAAGCCTCCTTTTCTTGCTCATGTCAGAGACCATTATAAATCTACTATCTTTTTTCCTGCACTACCAGCTTTTGCTGTTTTCCTGTGATCCATTCTATTAGCAGTTTGTACAATATGCTTCGCTATTTTCAATCAAAAATGATGCATAAGTGAAGTAACTCAGACTGAGAAAGACAAATACCATGATTTCACTTATACGTGGAATCTAAAAATCAAAACAAATGAAGAAACAAACAAAAAGCAGAATCAGACCTATAAATACAGAGAGCAAACGGATGGTTGCCAGAAGAAATGGGGTAGGGGGGATGGGCAAAATGGGTCAAAGGGAGTGGCAGACACAGACTTCCAGTTACAGAATGAATAAGCCGTGGGAATAAAAGGCACAGCAAAGAGAGAGAAGAATGTAGTCAGTGGTATTGTAACCATGTTGTATGGTGACAGATGGTAGTTCTACTTGCGGTGAGCATAGAGGGACATGTAGACTTGTCGAATCACTATGTCATACACCTGAAAATAATGTAAAATTGTGTGTCAACCATATTCAGATTTTTTAAAAATTTACTTAGAAAAATACATAAGCAAAATTTTTATCAGCTTGCATCCAGCTAATCCTATACTGCAAAACCATTAGGAAACATCTTTGGGGTTCCAGAACATCAACACAGCATATTTTCATTATAAGCCTTCTTTTGTATCTTACCTCCCCTTCCCCGTTTCCTCACGCCTACTTCCACCTCATTGGCTCAGGAGTCATATCTGCTCTTTCTTGTCCTCCTAACACGTGTCTGCACGCATGCACATGTGCATACATACACATGCCTGTGCACACAAGTTTTATTGAGAATCTTTTTTTATTTGTCCCCAGTGGTGTGCATCCAGGTAAAGAGAGCTTTTGTTGTAAATGACTTTAAATTCCTTACGTTTGGAACCACAACCAAAGTGTGGAAGGAAGAGAAAGATATTAGCTAAGCTAGCTATGATGTGCTGCCTGAAATTACCCAGAGCTGTCATGTCATAATAATCTTCCTGTCAATACAAGTATGAATGGCCATTGTCAAGGGTGTTAAAACTGATTATTAGATAGGGTGAGACTGGATTAGATATTAATTCTAAATTTCTGGGATTTAAGCTTCACTTGAGAAAATGATCTTTCAGATGAAGATTGCTAAATCCTTATCTTGATAAATATATAAGAACTTAAGAGCTTTTCCTTAAAAACATTTCCACTTTACTACCTGAAAGACTATTACAGTGAGTTTTCATCAATAAGATTTACTTAAGGTTTTCTTTTTGCACAAGTATACATATTCATCATAGGAGAATTCAGAATATAGAGCTAAAAATAACAGAAATCATCATAATCTCACTAACCAGGGAAAATCATGATGAGCATTTAGCTGTGTATCTTTCCATATCACGTGTTTTACCAAAAAAAAGGGGGGGCATCATTCAACATATACTAGTCTGAATCTTGGCTTTCACATTTCATACCATGTTTTGCATATCTTTCTAGAACAACAAATAAAGATCTCCAATGGTTTTTAATGATGGCTTTGTATCCCACTGTATAATTATATTCCACAATTTATCTGAATAATTGCAGACCTTTTTAAAAATATATATTTTTAGGAGATGAATTATTAAATGACTTTAATGCAGTTAACATGAGTAATTATGGCACTCCTGTTCCAGGGTGAAAAGATATTTTTAGATCCATCTACATTCTCTCTTCCACTGCTAACAGGTGGAATCAAGCTGCATTCTTATTGCTTTGAAGAGTTGATGAGCCCAATACCCTCTTTGGCATTCCTTTTCCCTCTTAGTGTTAATGGAAAGAAAGTATGGGTTGTAATGATCTTTTGAACTTTGAATTCCTGGCATGCTTATTCAGAGCAACTACTAACTCAGAAGTCATTTTCCATCCTCCAGTGATAAGCTGTACATAAACAGAGTTTCCTTAATATTTGCTAATGGTTCTTGTTCTACCAGTTTCTCTCCCTTTCCTTCAGTATAAAAAAATCACACTAATACATTTAAGAGATAATTTTATAAAAAGTATTAGACAATTATCTGTTAATTACATACCCTTAACGTACCCACCATTGCAAGATTTATGGTGGCCATTTGGTAGTGGGCCAGCAGAATGAAAGAAGAGAAAGGGAACAGTATGTATTGAATACTTTCTATGTGACAAGAAATTTGCTCAAGTTAACTCATTGATTTATTATAAGAACAATCCGTGATTTCTGTTATGTTCATGTACTTAGAAAGAAAGCAAAACTCAAAGAATTGAAGTAAAGTTCTCAAAGTTATTCTATTAATTTCCTATTGCTGCTATAACAAATGGCCACACACTTAGTGACTTAAAACAACACAAATTTATTATCTTATGGTTTGGAAGTCAGAATTCTCAGATGGGTCTGACTAGGCTAAAATCAAAGTGTAGGCAGGGTTATGTTCCTCTGGAAGATCTAGAGGAGAAAGTGTTTGTTTTCTTGCCTTTCCCAGTTCTTAGAGGCTGCCTACATTGCTTGGCTAATGGTCCCTTTTTCCATCTTCAAAGCTAGAAGTGTAGCATCTTCAAAAATTTCTCTAATGCTGACCTTCTGCCTCACTCTTCCACTTCAAAGGATCTTTGTGGTGATATTGGGCTCATCTAGATATTTCACGACAATCTCCCCATCTCACAGCTAGCTCATGAGCACCCTTAACTTAATATGCAATCTTAATTCCCCTTAGTCACACAAACTAACATATTCACAGATTCTGGGGATTAGATTGCAGATTCTTTGGAGAGCCATTATTCTGCCTGCCAAAATGATCTCATAAGCCAAGTGATGAGTCAGGTCCAGGTTTGTCCACATGTTGGTGGAAATCGAGGGACACAGATAGGTCCTCCTATGCAAAAGTATCTAACCCACTGCCTGCCATAATACCTGAGATTGCATCATTAGAATTAGTTTCTTTGAGGTTCATATGCAAAAGTCATCAAGAATTTCTAAGAATTTCTAAGAGATCTTCAAGAGATTTATCAGCAGCTTACTGAGTACACAAGAAGTAAAGGAAAGGGATTAAAAAAAAAAGGTCATTAAAAGGGACAGTGTAATGATGCTAATTTCTTTCTAGCCTATTACATCATTTGGCCCACAGCTAGTCTTAGTGGTAGGATTTCCCCATTACTTAGGGATACATGGCATGTACAAACAGCATTGGAACTTTTCTTTGATGTATTTTCTGTATTATTAATCCATATTTACGGCTATCTTGTTGATACTTGACAGTTTAAAGAAAATCAAATGGCCCACCACCAATTATAATTGAGAAGGAAGTTTATCTACAGAGATTGATACTAAGTGTAGTCAATTCAATTGGACAAAATTTTGCTAAATTCTTAGCCTGTGCAAGCCACATTGCTTAAGGTTATAGGGCTTACAAATGCTTTAGCAGATTCTAATTGTGTCTCTAATTCTGGGTAGATACTGACATACAAAAGTCTATATTTATAAATTCAGACCAGAGTGATCTAGACAAATTAAAGAAAAAAGTTACCTGATTCACACCCCTATAAAATTAGGTACCTGGCCCCAGGCAGGATCTCTGAGCCTGAGCTAGAATAAGGTAAGGATAGGTTTCCAGCCCAGAGCCTAGGGGGCAGAAAGCTAAAATCCTCAGTTGAACTGAATTGCCAATTAAAGATGCTGAGAAGTGTTTTGCAAATACTATATGAGGCAAAATGACAGATCCTAAAGAAACCAGGAAGGGGCAACCACTCAAAAGGGAGGGAGAAAGGCTGAATCTGGACAACATAGGGCCTCTTGACCACCCTGGGGTGAGGAGGGAGATGTTAGGGCCCTCAGAACTTTGGGGTCCAAAAGAAGGAGTCCTATTCCTAAGATGTATTATCCCTCTCTTCAGTATGGATCCTGTCCCAGTCAGGGTATCCTTCACAGCAGAAGTAGATGGAGATATTTCTGATCATGGCTTGCGTGAAAACAGGTGCTAGACTAGGAAAGTCATCATGTGTTTGTAGGTCTGGAAGAAAAACAAATTCTTGTTGGCTGACCGTGTACTGAAATGAAGTCCAGACGTCCCCAGGCCTTGAGGAAAGTGAAATAAACTGACAAAACATCGGAAGAAAGAGAGTCACGGAGGGCATAGGTCGGGACAGGAAGAGTGACAGAGAGTAACCCCAAACAAGGACCAGCCTTGGACGAAGATAGCGCACTAGAAGGAGAGCAGGGGAAGCCACATGGGGTGGGGAGAAGCAACACCAGCCCAATAGCTTCATCTGTTGTGTGACGTGGCAAGCTGATCTGTACTACGCAACAGCCCCGTAACCTGTACCGAGCCAAATACGGCTGTATCAAAGGTGACATCTGCCGATACTTGTCCAAAAGGCACTTTAATAACATATTTTATGAAAAAGAGTGGTTGGCTAGGCTATGCGTATTCAAGCAATAAAATATCCACAAATTGCGAAGCTGCCGGGAAAAAAAAAGTATTAACTGTTTCCTAACTCTTATTTCTGAGGCTAGTCTAGCTCTTCATAATACTTAGCACTGAGGAATCCAATCATTTTGATGAAATTTGCCGAACTTTCTTCTAAGTAACATAAATTAAGTAATATTTACACTTGCGTTTTAGTGGAATACATACAGGTTCATTATCTCCTTACGGTTCTAGTGCCAGAAAATTAAATCCTGAAAATATAGTTTGAAGATGATAATAGCTTCCTTCCTGTAGATTACCTATGGCTTAGAGAGAATAAAATACCAATTCTTGTCAGATATCAGAATTGCCTGGGGAGTTTTTAAAAATGCAGGCTCAGGAATCTGAATGTCTGAAGCTGGGCACAAGCATTGATATAGATATAGATATATAGGTAATCTCTATAGTTTATATATGTATATAAAATAATATATATATATATAAAATTATATATATATATATATATAATAGAAAGCAGCCAAGATTACAAAACACTGATTTAGAAAAAGTAGGTTCAAAATCCAGCCTGAAATTCTGACCTCTTTTTTTATATGCTCATTTAACTGACCAAGCTAAGTCTACATTGCTTGAGCAGTGGTTCTCGAATTTTAGCATGCATCAGAATAACGTGGAGGGCTTGTTAAAACACAGATTAATGGACCCAACCCCCAGAGGATGTGATTCAGTAGGTCTAGGGTGGGGCTCAGGCCATATCAACGCTACTGGCATTGGAAGCACATTTTAAGAACCTGTGCTTTAAAAAGATGATACAAAATAATTAAGCAGAGTTTATACCTGGTAGTATTTTTTTCCATCCTACTGCCTGTTCAAATGACCTCAGAGATTCAATCTATGACCCAGAGTTAGTATCAAACACAAGATTTCAAGTGCTTTATTTTTGTCATTTCTGACAAAATTTTTTGCAAAAAAAATTTAGCTGAATATTGAAATTTTAAGCTTTGAAGTATTTAAAACCTAGCTGGAGATACCCGGAGGCGGGGGGGAGGTGCCACAGTCAATTTGTTTGTTCATCTTAAATGAGTTATCATGTCTGTCTGGCACAATATAAGCACTATACAGAGCTTGTTAACACATGCATACATTTTTTTTATTTTGTCAAACATAAAAGAAGAAATATTTGAAAATACTAAATTAAATTATGAGAGTATTTGAAATCCTTCCCCTGCTCCTCCTTACATAAAGAAAATTTCCATTGTTAACTTTTGGTGAATTGGGGTAAGGAATGGGGAAGAAAAACTTTTGGTTAAGAAATGTGTGGAAAGGGGCGCCTGGGTGGCTCAGTTGGTTAAGCGACTGCCTTCGGCTCAGGTCATGATCCTGGAGTCCCGGGATCGAGTTCCGCATCGGGCTCCCTGCTCAGCGGGGAGTCTGCTATTCCCTCTGACCCTCCCCCCTCTCATGCTCTCTCTCTCTATCTCATTCTCTCTCTCAAATAAATAAATAAAAAATCTTTAAAAAAAAAAAGAAATGTGTGGAAAGGATTTTTAGGGTCCTTGTTGTGTGTGAATTGTGATGTAATTATACCTTCACTATGTCCTAAATAGAATTTCAATAACTACTACTATTTATTGTGCTCTTTCTAAATCTATGTATTGGGCTCTTCTCAACTGGGGTTCCATGAGAGGATTAATCTCTAATGCCTGAAAGCATCCATTATATGAAATGAATTTACTTCTTTAGCAAGCATTTGCAATGGTTCTTGCTATGTACCACTCTGAGAGAATTGAGAAAAATAATCATTCACATCATTTCCCAGAGGGCTGGAATCCAGGCATGGCTCCAAGCACTTTGTAATTAATAGCTTACTTAATTCTCACAACTATCTTAAAAGTGGAGTCTATCATTTATCCCCATTTTTACAGGTGAGGAGACTGAGGTACAACTAAGTAACTTGTCTAAGGTCATATAGTAAGTAGTAGAGGCAGTATGCAAGCCAAGAGTAGTGGAATCCATGTTCTTATTTGCTCTGCTAACACGGTGTTTATTATAGTTCCAATGTTTCTTAGGCTTGTGTTTCTTTTAGATTTACTTAATGCTGAGTCAGTAAGTGCATCTAGTGCTGCAGTGCATTTAGGCTCAAAGATTGTCCCTTAGCTTGCTATTCCTCCTGTCTTCTGTGTTAATATTGTATCTAGAACTAGTTGGGGATGGTAGTGGGAGGTATAGTAAGAAAGAATGGCCATCAGAGAAAAAGTCAGCCCTGCTTATAATAGGGAACCAAAGTTGGCTTAATGGTTGCTATGAGGCTTATGCATTATCTCACTTCATTTTCATGAGAACCTTCTAAGATAAAATATTTTATAGTTTAAAGACATAGAGATTCAGAAAGATAAAGTAATTTAACCAAGCCCCCATAGCCAACATGTGACAGAATTCACACTACAGGTAGAGTACTGGATTCCAGAGCCCAAACTTTAGAGGTGTTTATTATTATCATTCATAAGATTAACCAACCAGTGGTTAGGAAGCAATTTAGTTTTGTTTAGTTTTGTTTTGTTTTTATGTAAACAGCAGAAAATTGTTTTCTTACAATTTTGGTGGGAACTCCAAGATCAAGGTGCCAACCACTTCAGTTCCTGGTGAGAGCTCTCTTCTTGGATTGCAGGTAGCCAGATTCTCACTGTGTCCTCACATGGCCTTTCCTCAGTGCATGTGCATAGAGACCAAAAGAGATCTCTCTTCCTGCCCTGATAAAGCCACCAATTCCATCAAGAGGGCCCCACCCTCATGACCTTATCTAACCCTGATCTCCTCACAAAGGCCCCATCTCCAAATATCATCACACTAGGGGCTAGGGCTTCAACATATGAATGGGGGAAGGGTGCAAATCTTCAGTCCACAGTAGAGAGTTCCTACAAAATAGCTCTCCCAGAAATCTGTAACATGGCAGGTTGCTTATGGAGAATTGTGGGACTTTGGTTCCAGTCATCATTATTTTCTTCTTGAAGACCCAGCAAATATTATTCATCCTTTTGGATACTCCTATATACATGGCAAAGACCCAGGAAAAGTGAGTAACTCCCAATATAGATTTTTATGTAACATACAAATTATCTTTATGATAGCATCAGTCACTTGTGTCTTCCAGGGCCCTTACTGTTAAAAGTGATCCAAAAAAAAAAAAAAATCGAAATTCCCTTAAGCCAAAAATAAATGTATTTGGTCATGTAATCAAAAAGTCTAGAGAGGCTGACTTCAGGGGTGATTCGATATGACGTCATGAGGACCCTGGAGTCTTTCTCTCTCTCAGTTTGACTCAGCTCACCCTTGTTGGTTGGTTGGGAGGGGCAATCTCTCCCCCATCAGCAGCAAGACCCCAGATGCCTGAGCATCAAAAATATAGTCAATACAGCTTTGGGGGTATGAATTTGTAAATGGCATCTATCACGTGTGTGGTGGCAGGGGGACGGGTGGGGGGCTGTTAAATGGTTGAGAACTATTCACTATCTCAGACATCCTCAGTAAATGCTGGAAAATGCATCCAAAAGAGAGATTGGTTGGAAAATATTTTTTTCCTTTTCATTGTTTTTTTCTCTTCACTAGTCAAGATCATGGGCACAGGGAGCTCAAAGAAATTGCAGCTGCTTCCCCCTACCCCATCCTGTTGCCCAAACAGTTTTTACGTGATGTTTTACCATAGGCATATGATTGTGGGTGGAGGAAATAAAAATATTTACCCATTATGCATATAATGAACTTACAGCTGTTGCTACACCTTAATTTTGGAATCTGATAGATGTTTCTAAAAGAGTTAAGTGGTAGTTGAGTTAATCGGTAAAAGGTCTGCCAAGTTGCTGGGTATTTTAATTAAAATAGTTGAAATGAAAGGTGGTGATTGTCAAGTCTCACAAAGTAAAATTCTTGACTGACTTTAATTAAGGTGCAAAGAAGGTATTGTTTTAATTCCCCAAAGCTTATTAGAGGTGGTTTTTATGCCTTAGATATAATTTCAACTGTACTCACCTAGAAATTTTCATCTACATTGCACCAAAAGCACCTCTAAATCATAGGTATTTAGGTTTTAGATTTGGATCTAAGACAGAAATCTTTATTTATATCATCAATATAAGTAATTTTAAAAGAACTTCTCTTGGTAGTGTATTGTTCTGTGCATTTATTTTAAATGCTTTAAAAAATACAGATCAACACTCTGCTGTTCCAAATGCATTTGAAAACTTTTCTTTTACAGATAAAATATTACAGGCTGCCTGAGGACAGGGACCATGTTTAGTCACCATTTTACCTGGCACCTTGTATAACTCTTGACACAGAGTAAGCCATCAATGAAATCTAGCGCATAAATGCATGAATGGACACCCAGTAAATTACAAGGGCAGCAATTATCATGTATGTAATAAGTATTGCCACGTCCTGCTTTCTGCACTGCAGAGCGTCTCAATATCTTGCTTTCTTCAGACCTGTTTTACTTCTGCCAGTAGTATTTCATAGTTTTAGTAAGTAATTTTATGATGGAAAAAACAGAACAACTCAAAACTATAAAAGTAATTATATTCTTGTTTCATTTAATTACAAGTTAACTCAAGCTCATTATATGGGCATGGCTTAGGAACAGGAAGTTATACAACAGTAACATTGTCAAAACTTTCAGGTAAGTCATATTTAACCTTACAGACATATTTTGGACATAGCTTTGGCCCATTACTTGGATGAAGAAAGTGAGTTTTAGGATATACTTAGATTCACATAAATAGTTCATGGTATGTTCAGGACTAGAATCCTCAGATAAGCTTTGCTCTGGTGGGCACATGATACCAGAAATAATGCAGATAATTATGCATTATTTTTTTTTCTACTTAGTGGCTTTCTGAGTCTCTGATAACGACCAGGGTGCCTTTTGTCTTTGGCAGGATTGCCATGTTCACCAAGCAGGATTAGTACTACAGGTGTGAATATACAATGAGCGTGAGCTCTCGTGGTCTCCATTGGGTTATTCAGAAGGTCACATAACAGGGAACAAAAGCTTTGTGATTTAGAAGGAACATCCACAAAGACCCCCACCCTCTCCTTTCTATGAATGTGTTCTCCAAAACCCTCAGCTCATGAGATACTCCATGAAGAGTCTCATAGTCAGATATATTTAGAAAATGCTCCTTGCTTTATCCTCATCCCGAAGAGTCACATAAGTTTGAGAGTCCTGAAGAAAATGAAACTTTAACTCAGAATTTCCCATACTCATTTGATCACAGACGTTTTCTTTTTCAGGTAATACCAATTAGCACACCGATTAGCATATGTTCTTCCAAAGAACATAGCTCATGAATACAAACTATGGGATCGAATGATGAATTTTTTGTGCATATGATTCTTTCCTTCTGCTGATTTATTTATGAGATGGTAACAAGAATTTGTATGTCACCCTTGAAATGTATTGACGCATCACTGTCCAAAAAGAATGTGAATTTGTCATAGTTTCAGGAGTATAGTAGCATATAATTTTTATTATTTCAACATCACCAGGATTGTGATTTTTATTATTTTTTATGTTTGCCCTCTTTTATTTTTTATTTTAATTTTTACATTTTTATTTTAATTCCAGTTAGTTAGCATGCAGTGTGATATTAGTTTCAGGTGTACAATATAGTGATTCAACACTTCCATACCTGGTACTCATCACACGTGCATTCCTTAGTCCCCATCACCTATTTCCCCCATCCCTCCACCCACCTCCCCTCTGGTAACCATTAGTGTGTTCTCTATAGTTAAAAGAGTCTGTTTCTTGCTTTGACTGTCTCTCTCTCTTTTTTTTCCCTTTGCTTGTTTGCTTTGTTTCTTAAATTCCACACATTAGTGAAATATGGTATTTGATTTTCTCTGACTGACTTACCTCACTTAGCATTATACTCTCTAGCTCCGTCCATGTTATTGCAAATGGCAAGATTTCGTTCCCTTCAATAGCTGAATAATATTCCATTTTATATATATAGATATAGATATATATCTTCTTTATCCACATCTTCTTTATCCGTTCATCTATCAATGGACACTTGGGCTGCTTCTATGGGATTTTAATATTTAAATTTTTATTTTAATTATCACTAAATTGGTGATCAAACTAGGATTTGGGCTACTTATATTTCCAGCATCTTCAGTCTTATGAAAGGACTTGGAATAATTCTCAGTCGATTTTCTTTACCAAAGAATACTTCTTTAAAGACCCTATACTCACTTGTGAGTGATACATTACTACAAATACAGTATGTGTGGTCTGTGGACTGAGGCTTTCTTTAGACCTCCACATAAGTATTACATGTGGGCTCTATCATCCCTAGAAGTTTAATGTTTGTGGTCAAACCATGGTTAGTATCTTTTTTCAAAGGTGCATAATTATAAGAGTATTTAAAATTGTGTTTCATATAATGAATTAGCAATATCAGGAGGCATGACAGTCCTATCCGCAGTCTGGCAGTAAACATAAAGTATCTTATGTTGGCTAACTATGGTTTTATCCAGATTTGTTAAGTGATAAAACAGAGGAAACAGAATAAAGTTACAAGTCTATGAAGTATGTAAATGAAGAGAATAAAAATATGAGGAGCAATTCTACCCCCCCAAATTATTAGGATAGTTATGTAAGAGTGATAAAGACAAGTAAAGTCATGATGACCAAGAATTTAGAAAGAGAATTAGGACACTGCCTTTGCCTAGTGTTAATGAAGCCAAGACTCCATTGCCCTACGCATCTCACAACAGCCCTGGTCCCAGGTGCAATGTAAAAAAGGTTTTTGCTATAACTGGAATTTTTAAATTTTCTGTTGTACTGTCTCAGGATGTTTCTGGTTCATTTGTCTTTAAAAAAAGGGGGAATGGATTTGTATACGTTCAACAGATACAGGATATTTATAAAGGATATTCTTTTTTGCTTATAAAGGGATTCTTTCTGCTAACTATTTATTCAGTGGTAAAAATGCAAATGGAACGTAAGAATTTACTGTATGGAATATGTACAGGGCAGGTGATTAATCAAGGCACTTAACGTGCCTTGATGGAGGGATTTCTGTGAGCTTTTGCTTTTCTATCAGTGTGAATCAGTATCTTATTCTGGGAGAAAGGAATGCTGGATTGCTGGAGATTCTCATTAAGACTTGGCACTTTCTTGGAAAGAGTTGCAAGAAGAAAGTAAAAGAATTATATTTGACCTATTTCTCGGGCAGCTCACCCTCACTCCCCGCCCTCCCCCAAACCCATTATTTGCACCTATGTGTTTTGCAATGTGTTCATAGCTTCCCTTACGAGACTAAAACACTTTTATGGAACTGTGATTTGTCATCTAGATAAGGCTTCTCACCTTCATTTTATAAGTTCAGGTAAGATGAGAGAAAGAGCCAGAAATGTTATTGTTTGTATATTTTAAAAGTTCCAAAGACACGATTTTTCTTCAAGTTTTAAAGTGTAGGGGGTACGTGGCCAGCTCAGTCAGTAGAACATGAGACTCTTGATCGCAGGGTTGTGTGTTCAATCCTCACGTTGTGTATAGAGATTACTTAAAATCTCTTTAAAAAATAATTAAGGTGTAAAACCTCCCTCAAATACACCAAAATGGGTATGAAATTCTTATGCAACTCAATTTTTCTCAAGTTTTTCTTCTCCACAGTTCTTACGTATGTCTTTGTTGAGAAATGCTAATGCTCCTATGAATATTGTCTCAACTAAAGAATCCATACTTTTCTTTCTGAATTTAAATTCAAACGCAAAACTCAAAGCTTAGTGTTCAATTTCAGTTTCTTTAAAACAGGGCTCCATTCAAAATCTTGTATTAAAGTACTCTCCATCAGGGTGACAAGAAAAAAAAAGCCTCAAGAAGGCTTTGAGAAGTCTACATTAACTTCTAGAAAATGTAGCCACTGAGAAAATAAAGAATTTCTGCTTAACGGATTTATTTTTTTTTTTTTTTAGATTTTATTTATTTATTTGACAGAGAGACACAGCGAGAGAGGGAACACAAGCAGGGGGAGTGGGAGAGGGAGAAGCAGGCTTCCCGCGGAGCAGGGAGCCCGATGCGGGGCTCGATCCCAGGACCCTGGGATCATGACCTGAGCCGAAGGCAGACGCTTAATGACTGAGCCACCCAGGTGCCCCTGCTTAACGGATTTATTTTACTCAGTAACTAGGTATTAAATCAAGAAAATTACAATGACTAAAACATATGAAGTAAATGATTAAAAATTATTCTTAGATAAATTGGCTTTAAAGACAACATATAGGTGTTACTGGAGGGGGTATGGGGTGTCTCAGAAATTGTAAGATGCCAGTGAAAGGTACCCGAGCAGCAAGCCCTCTGTTGAATGCCTTAGCTTGACACATGGACCTTCTATGTCAGTCTCTGAAGGAGTCAGGTGGACTGTGTAATCTGTTATCTAGCCAGGATACTTTTGAGGAGAAAGAATGCACTAACCACACTGGAAGCCAAGACAACTGATATAAACCGGAATAGTCCTGGACGAGTAAAAAAGAGTGGTCAACCTACAAAAGAATGCTCAACCTACAGATTATGAATTCTCACAAAAGGAGAAGAAAAGTCTTCAATAACCACATGTCATCATTATTTTGTTGTTGTTGTTCACGGCTCTGGGAAGCGACTGTGAAATAAACCAACAGGCCAGCCCTCCTGGAGCTTACTGACGGTACTGGGTGCAAAATAAAATATCTGCCCAGAACAGAGTGATTTACAAAAAGTTGACCTCAGTCAAGCTGCTATTGTTCATGTCCATAACATACGTACATACATACACATATATATATACACACATATACATAATATGTACATATTATTTTATATATTATATATCATATACACATTTAATATATACACATACACACATAACTTTATGTTACGTGAAAAGAGATTCCATGAATTAACAGCATTTGATATCTAGTATAAAGCAAATGATTCTGAATTTTCATTTTTAGATGTGTCATGGAGAGCTTTGAAATGTTAAAATGGTTCATATCACCAGTTACTTTATATTCAGTTAAACTGGTGACTGCAAAAGAAATGTGGAATATGTACAGATGCATTACCCTTTCATTTTGAAGCATGTAATATTAAAGGTGCTTAAAGTCTAAGCTTCCTTAAAACCTTCTTAAGAGAATATAACTAAGTTGGACAAAATTTCATGTCTCACCAGTCTTTTAAAATAGAACATTTTTAATATTATTTGTTCTTAGATTTTTAATATAAAGACTACATAGAGATCAGGACTTATCAATTAGTGTTCCCTATCAGATTTTGCCAGTTTCCTTATTAAGCTTTGCTAATCCATGGATGCTGCTAATTGAACAGAAATTGCTATGAATAATAAAACATCAGTACTGTGTATTCATTACAATATGTGATTTATTTTCACTTAATAAACTGATTTAGTTATCCAAGCCATTATTTTCCAAGTGTACTGTCAATTCAACAAGTGTCTATTCTTGATGTGTGTTAAGGCTTTCTGCTCAGCTCTATGCTGTGATTCAAAGGTCACTATGACCTGCCCCTGCTGGGAAGTGGTGTGGATGCGGGGAGGAAAAACTGACACTGGAGTCAGACCAACTGGGTTCAAATTCTAGCCTGCAGACCTTCTAAAATATCACTGAAGCTCACCAATAGAACTGATGACGTTGGGGATGCCTGGGTGGCTCAGTCAGTTAAGCATCTGCCTTCGGCTCAGATCATGATCCCAGGGTCCTGGGATCGAGTCCCACATCGGGCTCCCTGCTCAGCGGGGAGCCTGCTTCTCCCTCTGCCTGCCGCTCCCCCTGCTGGTGCTCTTTCTCCCTCTCTCTCTCATTCTCTCTCTCTCTGGCAAATAAGTAAATAAAATCTTTTAAAAAAAAAAGAACTGATGAAGTTGGAAGTTCAGAAAGGAAGAAATCATCAAAGCAAGAATAATAATGGAAGTTAACAGGGAATATGTAGAAGGGTTCGTCATGGAGCATTTGAGTTACTTAGAGGGAGGCTGGCCTCAGATGACAGGAAAACTGGACACCAGCTACTACAATCATCCAGCAAAGAGCAAGATGTCTCAAGGTCTAGACTAAAATATGGGAGCCAAAGAGGGAAAGGGTATTTAAGGGAAGGTGGTAGAACCACCAGCTTCTGTGGGGCACTGAGGAGTAGGGAATAGACGAGCACCTCCTTCTCATATTGTGGGGAGTAGATACTAGGCACAGAACAGCCTCTGTTGGAGAGGACTCTGAGGGCAGTGGTTTTTTGTTTGTTTTGTTTAAGGTCTTATTTATTTACTTGAGAGAGAGCGAGCCCAGGGAGGGGCAGAAGGGGCAGAAGGAGCAGGGATCCCGACTGAGACTCGATTCTGGGACTCCAGGAACATGACCTGAGCCGAAGGCTGAGGCTTAACCGACTGAGCCACCCAGGTGTCCCAGGGCAGTGTTTTTTTTTTCCTGAGGATGGGCAGATTCCACACAGACAAGACAGCGGGCCGGGGAGGGGGTGGTGCACAGAGAAGCTCAAGTACACAGAAACGTGTGCCTGTACTAGAACAGAAATAAAAAGAGCCCAGTGCATTTTTATGAAATCCTACTTCTCAGCATCTACAATAAACAGACTTCTTTTAATTCCATTCCTTTTGTTAAAACTTTGGTTGAGACCCACCCATGGAAATGATTTCATTAAACACTAATGGAATGCATTAGGAAAATATCATAGTAGAGGATTTTTCTTATCATAAAGGAGTTTTTAAGAATCTGTAATCTGTATGTATCTACAGCAGTGACTGAACCAGAGGCATATCATTCTTCACTTCAAATCCCTTTCTTTTGTTTTACTGTTTTAAAAATTGTTGGACAAAATATCACTATGTTTCTCTTCTGGAAGCATAAGCTATCTGCACTTCACAAAATGTCTGGTATAGAACTGTATCTAATGTTCAATTAATAATAAAAATGAGTCTTCTAGTCTCAATCCAGGAAAAATAACTCATCTAAATAAATATTTAGGAAGCCTAATAAATAGATTGTATAAGTTAATGCAAGGAAAGCAATAATTTACATAATTAACTAGATCACCTTATGATTAGCCATTTATGGTTTTATAACAAAGTCATTTTCAAGTAAACAAATCAAGTAAAATTAATCTGTCCTAAAGAGGTTTTGATTTATAAAAATAGTGTATATATTTTTTTCAATAATCACATGTTTACTGAGCTTTCCGTGTCCAGCATGCATTTTTTAGTCTGGCAAGAGGAATAGGCTAATATGAGAAAGGCAAGGCTAGATGAAATTGTAGGAAGAAATGTGTCTTTTGCCACTATGAAGTCTTTTATGTATATAACCAGTTAAAAGGTTTTTCCTTAACCCTGGAGCTTGTGTGATTAAATTATTGTTTATACATATAGTATAACAGCTTGGATCTATAACCTCTTTTATTCTGAAAAATGTCTTAAGGACCCCAAAGAGCTTTTGTTAGGAATTTCTCTTTTGATATGTACCATAATTTAAGCTGAGAAAACTTTTAAGGATTCATTTGTTAACTCATTTAAATATAACAATAATGAACCCATAACATATTTTTATCAAAAATAACTATGTTTTTTTAGTGAGAAGAGAGGCATCACTATACATTCTTAGCTATCTACTTAATGTTTGGCTTCAGAGAAGACAGGTGGATTCTCATATCTGATTCTGCATTCAGTCTGTGGTGATAGGTCATTTTGGTTGAAGTGTATTAAGAAAACCTAGCCTACTTACCCTTTTATGAAGAATTCTAATATCTTCACCCTATATATAGTTATTAGAAACTGTGACTCACCCTTATGTATAAAATGTTAATCCCTATAATCCAAAGTATAAATGTGTAGAAATTATATGGTCCGAGTAGGTAAGCAGAGACTGAGGACAGCAACATACACCCCCAGTAATGGTATGTTTGAAAGTAAAATTCATTAAAGGAAGGAATTACCTGCTCTCTTTGATGGTTTTCTCTGATTATATCTGTGAAAAAGATAACCATTCCTTTGTCATTTCATTTTCAGTTTTTATTCTTAGTATACAAAAAAATCCATTTATCAAACTAGTAATTACTTATCATCACAGTAAGAAATTGTAGAAGGAGCTTTAAAAAAAAAATGCTTACTCAGGAACTACTTAGGACGCTTAGTTGTTGCCAAACAACTTAACACACAATTGTGAGGAGTCCAGAACAGTTCCGTTAGCCAGAGAAGGGAAGGGCTCTGAGAGTACACCCAGAAGCTGAGTTTCTAGTAGCAGAAACACTGCTCGGCTCAGGTGAGCGTGGGGGGAGGGGAGCACCTGCACCCTGACGTCACACCCACTGCTTCTCCCTGATTCCCCACCTGGGCAGCCATCTCTACCCATATTTGCCGGCGAGGAGGAGAGGAGAGTGGGGTTAATTCACTTGACCCCCTCACAGTCACAGAGGTGCTGTGACTTGTGTGGAAATCGGAGTCCTCCGTTCTCCAGGGAACGGAGAGAAGCCATCAATGGCAGAACGGGGTCGGGGGCTGGGGGGTGCGGTGCAGAACATGGCTCCCTTTGGCTGCCTGAAGCCCCGTCCGCGGATCCTAACTGCCCCCAGCCGCAAGCACTGGGAACTAGACCGCACTGCACTGGTTATTCAGCCAAGCTTTCGTTTTCCTCGGAGGTTCACTTGATACAAGAGACCTCAAGCCTTGAAAGATAATTTTTAACCAGAAAGTAACCTATTTCTAAGAATGATTTTTAGCAAGTGGCTCTAACTGGCTTCTGTTTTCTGGCCTTAGGGCGCTACGAAATTGTTTCAAAAGGGAATAAATGGGCCCCACAGCAGATGGCTGGAAACGGGTTGAGAGACTGATATGTGAAGGGCAACTTTTTGGAAGTATCATGATTTTATTAACTGGTACATCTTCAAAACTGCTCTCTGTAACCAGAGAGTGGGCCAGTGGGTGTTGTTTTTGAAAAGCAAAAAAAAAAAAAAAAAAAAAAAAAAGGTACTTATAATTTATTATAATATTTTATGTTATTTCAACACATAAAATCTTTTTGATGTTTTACAATGAAATATTTCCATTTTTTACATCCTTTGCCCAAATGTTATTTAAGACAGTATGTGTTCTCTCTCTCCATTGTTAGGGAACATGATATATAGGAAGCCTGTTCCGAACATGTGGCTTACGGAACAAAGAGACCCATAGATTCTTGGTTAAACCTCAACCATTAGGGAGACAAAGCTTAGAATAACTGGATATTCCTAGTTTAAATAAATAATGGAAAACCACCATGGAGAGAAATTTATATTGATGTTAAAAACCAACATATTTCTTTTTGATGGAAATCCCATTAACCAATGGATGGTGTTAACTTTTAGCAGAAGATATGCAGATAGATAGCTTACATATGAACTGGTTAGTTTTGTTCCTGCTTCATTCTTTCTTTTTTATTTGTTTTCTCTCTGACCGCTTACTTTTAGTGGCCTCTGTATTTGGTAGTCTCTCTGGCTCAAATGTCCGTACTCTCTTCTTTAAACTAAGTCTTCTTTGTCTTTGCAGATTTGTCTTTAGCATAGTCTTCTTTTGAAAACCCTTAGTGACTCATGTGAAAAAAACTTCTATTTGCTTCCCTTGCCACAAAAGTCCTGGGTGTGTGTGCGTGTGCGTACCACATGTGGGTATTTTAGTAGTTAGTGCTCCTGGCCATCTCCCCTCGGGAACTATGTCCCCTTCATCTGTGCATCCTTTACCCCTAACACAGCCCTTGCACATCGTGCATTTTCAAGATCCGTTGAATAAATGAATAAAATACTGAACAGATTGAGCTTTTGAACAATTAGGAACCCAAAAAGGTCTCAGAGCAGTTGTTATTTTAATACTAGGTGGGAGGAATGTACATGATTTTATTATTTAGATTTTTAACAATTAAAAACAGGATCGAACACAAATCTAAAGGTAAAAAATAAAACAATAGTATATTTTCCTCGAATGTCTATGGCAAAGTGCAGGTTGCCAGAGATGATCTATCATACATAAAACTACAGGAAACCTTTGTTTAGATCTGTGGAGTACATACCAGTTCTGAACTATAATTTAAAAATGGGAACTAATAGTAAATTAAAACAAAGTGATGGCTAAGAAATTTCTAAGAAAGCACAATATAGCAGTGAAGGGAACAGCTTAGATCCGTGCTTAGTATATAATTGACATTCACTAAATATTCTTTAGAGTGGAACACATCATGTTTCTGGGCAGGCAGACAGTTTGTTGTGACTTAGTGAATGGTTGGTATGGGGGCACCAGGGAAATGAGTCTGGACCATAAGAAGATGACAAATGATGAAGGTTCCTGTGTGTTGTTCTAAGGTTTTAGACTTTATCCTCAAGGCAGTAGGGAGCTAGTGAAGGGTTTTCCTACGGAAATGGTGTGATATAGACTAGCAGGTTAGGAAGATTACTGGGGAACTAAGTGGAGTGTGAAATGAGGGACAGATCCCTCAGGTAGAAAGCTATTGCAGAAAGATGATGTGGGGCTGAAATGAGAAAGTTGCCATGGCAAAGCAAAAGAGGGATGGATTCCAGAGATGTTTAGGACTTGGTGGCTGATTAGATATGGAAGTGAGTGAATGACAGAAGCTGGTACGACTCCTCATGTTTTGTTTTGGTAGCTGAGAGGAAGAAAGAACTCTTTCCTACAATATAGAACATGACAGGAGAAGCAGCTTTGCAGAAAAAAAATACTGAGTTCAGCTTTGGACATATGTGACTTCCAAGTGCCTATGGGACATCAGGGCAGACATGCAATGGAAAGTGCATGATCTTGCTCTGGAACTGATGAATGTGGATTGGATGCGTCAACAGATTTCAAAGTAATTGGAGTCAAGTAGGAGCAGGAGCCTTGACAATGGATCAAGATCAGTCAGGCACAGAATCTAAGACCAGCAGATTGATGAGCATAGAACCCCGGAGAACAGAGCAGCTATGGAATCTCTTGAGAAAGAGAAGCTCATGAAGAGCTTGAACCAAATGAGACATCCAGAGAGCTCAGAAGAAAAACCCAGAGGGTCACATCAGTTTTGAACTTCAGTTTTAAAATACTAGCTGTATCATACCAGGCAAAATATCTAACTTCTCTAAGTGCCAGCTTCTTGGTTTGAAAATGGGTTTGGTTAAAGTATCGATCTCATAGTATTTACATGAGGATGAGGTAATATCATATATAGAGAGAAATCGTCAATATTTAGCCCATAGTTAGTGCACAATAATTGCTGTTGGTGGAGAAAGTATGAGTAGGCATAGAAATTATGAAGTAATGGTGACTGTAATAATAATTATCTTTGTCTCTATTTTGTTATTGAGAGTTTCAAAAATAATTCAGTATGATTTTTTAAATTGGCAAATACTGGGAACAGACAAAGGAAGACAAATGCTAAAACCTGACAACTTAGATTTGATTGGTGACCTTGCACAACCCAATTTTAGTGGGACCAGAAAGCTTACTGCGATGTGGATAAGGTGTTAATGGAAGGTAAGGAGACTGGGATTCATTATGTAGAGTCCTCTTTTTTGATTTTTTATGGGAGGGGAAAAACTAAGGCAATAGTTAGGCGTAGCCCGCTCTGCCTGGCATTCCTGGCCTGTTTCAACCTGATGCTTCATGAAGCAAAATTGTTCCACTTATAGTTGCCTTCCTTTGCTCATACTAGAAGGGCTCTTTCTAGAAGCCTGAGCCCACTCTGCTCTGATCATTCCTCTCTCCAACACTCAACCAAAGTCCCAACTTCT
The DNA here is from genome assembly GCF_004348235.1 of Phoca vitulina. Taxonomy (NCBI): domain Eukaryota; kingdom Metazoa; phylum Chordata; class Mammalia; order Carnivora; family Phocidae; genus Phoca; species Phoca vitulina. The sequence continues at coordinate 63,182,546 of NW_022589708.1, read as the reverse complement.
CCCTGAAGACTCCTGTCATCTCCCCTCCTTCACTCTCTCACTGTCTCTCCTGTATTCACTCCTTTAGCACATGTCCCCCGCACCCTCCCACCCCTACAAAGCTAATATGGATTTCCTTCATGCTATTCGTCTAAGTCCCAAAGAGGTCCCACCTGGGGCCTCTAAGGGCAGGGATTGCAGGTCTTACTAGATGATGCAGTGCATTGCTGGAACTTGATAAAGTAGTTGGGACTATATGATGATATAATTTCAAGTTGCTTTCCTGTTAGCTTAGAAAATGTGATATTGGTGTCAGAACCCCAAATTTACATAAGGTCTGAGTGCATTCAGAGGACATTGCCTGCTGATGCCTACACAATTTTATCCTTCGGTTTAGAGTGACTTACATTTATATCTGTTTAAATACCAAGACTGATCAGAGTTCTTCAACTGTTCCTTCCACTCTTATAATTTAACTATTTGAGTCTTTATGGCAGTTCAAAGCCAAAAAAAAATCCATATCTTCACAGAAACTTTTCATTGTGTTTTATGAACTCTAAGGAGACTTTAAGTTGAGTTATAATACTAGTACATCCCAATTAGTATATTCTTATATAAATAATTAGTTAAAATGTAAGTAGTAAAATAAAGTTTCTCAAATAATAAACTATGGAAAACAAATGGTTTTAAAATAGTTCCATTATGTACTCAGTTTCAAGTTATAGAAATATATAATTTTGGGGCACCTGGGTGACTCAGTCAGTTAAGTTTCTACCTTCGGCTTGGGTCATGATCTGGGGTTCCTGGAATCAAGCCCCTTGTCTGGCTCTCTGCTCAGCGGGGAGTCTGCTTCTAGCCTCTCCCTCTGCCCCTCCCCCCTACTCCCCCTGGTCCTATGCATGTTCTCTCTCTCAAATAATAAAACCTTTAAGAATATATATATATAATTTTGATTTATAAACATTAAAGAATGGCAACAAAGTAAACTAAGTGAGATTTTAAACATGCACAGTTTGAGATGGGGTTTTACCAATGTGTGCACTGTTAGGAGCTATGAATGAACTTGAAAATATATATGAATTGTCGATATTATTTGGAGCCAATAGGTGCATCTAATGATCATGTCACTCTGTGTTATAGTCTTTCCTGCAAGAACAAAAGAGACAACAAAAATTATAGTATCCTATTTGCAGGCATTGTTCCTCATTAAGAAACAAAAGCATCATTCTGTGTTAGGTCTGATTTTGTTACAGTACTTGTCATGATGAAAAATTTCATAGAGTGTTATTGGCCCTGTAGGCACCAATACATATAATAATTAAAATTTTAATCACACAGAGAAATACTGTTGTATGTGATCATTTCAGAAAACTGAGTTCTTGTATATCAAGGTTTCAGGAAACTTTTTTAAGATTTTAGGAAACATTTATGTGCGACATGAATTTGGAAGCTTGCCCCATCATTAGTGGTTAGTTTAAAGGAAGATAGGAGTGAGGACTGGACTTGGAACTCTTGACCTCTTTGCCTGCCCTCATAGTGATAAGGAAGACAATTCCTCTGGAAAGTTTCACCGTTCAGCAATGCAACCCTCTTGTGTACATGTAGGTCATGCGTGCTTGCGCACACACACACACAACTTCTATAATAATATTAAAGAATATATATTTTAGCTTTATACTCATAGGCTCCAAGTCTTTACCCTATAAATTATTTAGTCCATGTCACAAGGTAGGAAACTGAGGCACAGAGAGGTTAATAAGATATCTCAAGTGGTTTGTAGTGATTGGCAGAGCTGGGAGTCAGATTCCTGCATAGCGAACTCCAAAGCTCATGTTTCTTCCAAAGCCCACAGTGCCCTAAGAGAGGGCAGCACGGCCACAAAAGAGACAAGTGAGGCTTCTGCCTGATTCCACACACTGGGAGGGGAGGCAGGGCTGGACATTCAGAAATAAAACATGAGTAAGTGCCAGCAATATCCTGTGCTCTCTTAACACATTATAAAACATGGAAGAAATATTGATTCCAAGTTACAAATAAGCAGAATTTCTCCCTAATGAAGACCTTTTATGCCCTGAAGTGACTCATGTAATTACCACACACTTGGGAGCTTAGTGATTTTTTCCAAAAATCAACGTACAGGGACAGTCAGCTCGAGTCCATCAAAGGCGGTGTGTGGCGAACACCTGAAAGTGTGGACTTCTACTGTTCCAGGGAAGTCACTGGTCAGAAGTGAATTAAGGCACTGCGCATACTTGCTCTTAGTTTTTCTTAGGGCACGTCACACATCAGAGATAGCTTTTACCTTACTAGCTCTTCACTTAGTGGGCTCCCCGACCTCTAACCTTTTGAAAGGATTCTTTTCATTTTCTCACTGAATGGAAGCAGCTGTGCTCATCGGTCATGGAAAGTATCCACATGGAAGGTTATGCAGCCCCTGCTCTAGGCTTGCATTTTTGTGAGGAAGTGAAAGTGGGAATCATTTTAATCAAAACACCAGTGAAAAATCTTCCAGAGCCAAAGTGTGTAAATCTAGGGCTGACGTCTGATATGTTGTCTGGAGGTAAAGGAGGCACTGAGGTCTTTCTGGATATTTTTTCCTACCGTTCATCTAATAAATGTTGACAGTTAGAAAATACATGTTGATCAGCAGCTGGAAATGCGCTGTGAGTAAACCACTAAAAATGTATCTTTGAATTGTTGAACTAAAATAAGCCAAAGTAGTACTTTAATTACAATAACAATTAGACCATCATTTTCTTGTCTTGAAAATTTCTTCCTTACGGGATACCCAACTGTTCAGGTTTTAAGTATCCCTACCTGTGTTTGAGCCTATGTTTAGAGCCCCTACTCAGCCCGAGTGGTTTACAGACCCATTTAGGACAGATGAATAGAAATGAATACAACTATAAGAGTTCTGCAAAAAAATATGCATTTGTAAATCTAATGACTATTTCTGCTGTGTTCTGTGAAGCAGAATTCCCTAATCTGTACAGTATAGGGATCATGAAATTGAGAAATAGGATCAGATTCCTCATATAGAGCAATTACGTGGACTAGTAAGGGTACCAGAATGTGAATTTGGCACAGGGGACAAAACAGGCTAGCTGGGAGGGGCTTCATGGTAACATCAACTTAGAAGCCTTTTTAGGGTCCTTAGATACAAATTAGGTCTTTGGGCTTTTCTCAATGCCGATTTCATTTTTTATGTTCTCTACTCTTAAAAAAATCTGTTACACTTGTCCATCTGTTTTCCAGATTTCAAATGTGATTGCATTGCATTCTTTCCTGTTCTCTTGTTCTTGAAGGATCATGCCATTTTGTTGTTTTTAGGATTGTAATTTTTGAGGGGCTTCCAAAGAGGGTAGAAGTATCTATATGTAAGTTGTGTTTAATCTTCTAACCATGAACCTCAACCCTTTTTCTTTACTACACTACAATAGTTCTTCAAATGAGTTTTGAGTTTAGGTTTAAATTAAGATTTAACTTGGTCCCCGATCTCTACATTGGCAACAACCAATGCTTGTAAATTACCGCAACTGTTAACTAATCATCAGGGCAAAGGCATTTATGTTGTTGGTAGAAATGGCGCAATAGCAAGGTCTGAACTAGGTTTTCTAGGATAACTTAGACATTGAACTAGGACTGAAAATACTGTAATATTTCACGGGCATAAACCTCAACATACTTGACAAACTTACATCTGGAGAACACTGGTAAGAAGTAGCAAGCAAGCAAAATGAGCCACTGATGAACAAAACTGATGCCATTAAGTTCATGCACCTTGCTCACAGATATGCCCCATGTGGGGGGGTGGGGGCGTGGGTCTCCTCTTGTCCAAATCTACACTTAACCTACAATCCAAGGATGCTCCAGCCAACTTTATATTCGGCACACTTGAGTAAATTTTTCACACAAGTTTTTATCACTCTGGATGATACATTCTTTACCACTATGCTTTTTCCCCAAAAACTGATTGTGGCAAAAGGCATCTCTCATTTGGTTCACTTAGAGCCTGCATTCATTTGTCTCATTATTTCAGGCTCCCAGAAGATTTCATGGATAACCCTAGGATGGGGCTAGAGAGTCTATAAAAGAGGTAAAGCATCGATAACATAAGTCACAGCAAACTATTTACAATAGTGGAAGAAAGAGAAATCTATTTTAAAACAAGCCCAGAAATTCAAACGGCACAATGGGGGCTATTTAGTGTAAGTACAGAAAGCCTTAAACTCTCAGTAAGCAATGAGGCATCACTTTATTACAGAGCAACAGAATAACAGCTGTGCATCATTGGTTCTGGCGTCTTCAAGCCTGTGTGTGTCCCACCTCTCAACCACTGTAGCACTCTTTGCTCTCCAATATTTCTATCCTTACCAAGCAGGACAGTAAAGCACAGTGCCTCATTCATTGTAGCTACTCATAACTACTTATACAATAAATGGGCTAATAAAATGGGGAGCAATGTATGTGTATATATATATATATATATATATAGATACAAACAATTGCAGGTAAATATTGCTGCAGGTCAGTGAAATACTTTGGAAACAAAACATATAAAGACAAATTCCCCTAATTCTTACAGGAATAGAAGGGGAGAGGTGGAAAAAAGATAAAGTGAGCAGCGTCTACACAAAGATATTTTTCAATTTAAAGAGTGTCAGTTAAGAATATAAACTATTAACATCCATAAATTCAGAACAAAGTCATCTAAAATATTGTTACTATAGCTCTAGCTTACAAATGAGTGGTAAACCTTAGTTTTTCTTTGAATGACTCCAACTTTACCAAATTTAAAATAATCCCAAATAATTCTGTGGAAAAGAAGTCAACTCTTTAACTAAAAAGGAATGCCCCTTTCCTCATCCGGGTGTTAGGCAGATTTTCAATAGTACTTTTACTCAGAGGCCCTAATGCAGTACCGGACAATCACAACCATTATATATTTAGTTTTACATAAACCAACATGGCATGGAAGTTGACTGAATTACTTGTTACTCACTAGAAGTCAAAGGTATACATTCAGATTACATATTTCTTTTTTCTCTAAAGCAAATTAATTCGTGGCCATTAAAGTATTAGTTAGGAAGAGTGGCCCAATAATCCTCATATATTAAGATGATGCCTGCAAAGAAAATGGAACTATAAGGAACACAAATAGTATATAGAAGCTGAAAGATTGGGGTGTAAATATTCATAAATTAACCAGGTTTTAATCTGATTCAATTATTTTAAATTCTGTTTAAAGTATATTTTTATTTTAAAAAGAAAAGCATTGTTGTGATGAGCACTGGTGGTTTTTGTAAGTGATGAATCATTAAATTCTACTCCTGAAACCATTATTACGCCATATGTTAACTAACTAGAATTTAAATAAAAACTTAAAAAGAAAAAGAAAAAGCATTGTTGAACATGCTATTTATATTTTGTGATACATCTTCACAGAAGGTTCCAATCTAGGCTGCAAAGCCAATCCTGAAACACACCTCATTTAAATAAATTATTTGGACTTCCATGCCATACTTAAAAGCTTTGGGTATATTCCCTAACATTTCATAAGATTATTCTTTATTTTTCATTCTGGTACAACTACTTGTAAAGAAAGGTCAGGCTTGGTGCTTCATCAGCTTCCTGAAAATACCAGGCTCATTTCCACCTTCTCTCTGTGGTTTTCCCAAAATATCCTTAAGAAGGGAAAAAATTTAAAATTGAAAAATACTTCTCTTAATTCGCCCCCTTCCCCCCTAGTGACCTAAGAAGTCTAGGTTGGCATGCTAATCCAGTCACTGTTTTCTCAGATAACCTTATATAAATCCTATCTGTAGACAAGCTGAGTTTTTCTTTTCTCAATCCCATATATCATGGGCATAGATTGAAACCAGGAAGCTGACAAGGTCAATGCTAGGGTGTTATCCATATTCTTAGAACAGGGTTGGGGCAAAAGTGGAAATTTTCTGCCTGCACGAGCTTGCCTACCTCATTTCTCCTCCTTCTTCTTTTCCTGGCTTTTCAAGGGTAGCCTCTGTTTTGGCCCCAGGGCCAAGTTCGCATTCTGGTAACACACATGTTCGAGTCTTCATGATCCCTCTGTATGAAGAATTCAGTCCCATTTCGCACTCTCGTGATCCCCGTGCCATATACATGAGGGAATCTTGCCTCACTGAGGACAGCACAAATACTCATTACGAGATGTACAAGGGAATATTGTTTTTTAGAACTCTTACAGTTGTGGGGCGCCTGGGTGGCTCAGTTGGTTAAGCGACTGCCTTCGGCTCAGGTCATGATCCTGGAGTCCCTGGATCGAGTCCCACATCGGGCTCCCTGCTCAGCAAGGAGCCTGCTTCTCCCTCTGACCCTCTCCCCTCTCATGTGCTCTCTCTCTCTCATTCTCTCTGTCTCAAATAAATAAATAAAATCTTTAAAAAAAAAAAAAAAAAAAACTCTTACAGTTGCATTCATGTCCAGTCACCTGTCCTCCCTTGGCCTCTAAACTATTTGTGCTAACTAGGAACTCTAAAAATAGGCTCAGTAACTCTGGACTTTTTTCTTCATAACATCCCAAGACTATTTGATTTTTTGATAAGGCCTATAAATAAGTTCATAATTAGGAACGAAACCTGAGCACTGCTGAAGCTGCCATATGTGTCTTTCAGACTCTTCCCAATGAAAGAGTTGTAAGGCTGCTGAGCTGGATGGCTATAAGGAGCAATAAGGCTCTGATCCAGGTTTTGCCATAACATATCAAAGTGCTCACATTTATATTCACAATACTCAGATCGTTTTTCTAGCCAAAACCTTCTTTCTAAAAAATGACATGGGTAAAGTGTGGGGGCAGGCCAGTGGGTGGTGGTAGGAAGATGAAGTGAACTAATCATATGATTTTTTTTATTAGTTTCAGAGGTAGAATTTAGTGACTCATCAGTTCCATATAACACCCAGTGCTCATTACATCAGGTGCCTTCCTTAATGCCCATCACCCAGTTACCCCATCCCCTAACCTACCTCTCCTCTAGCAACCCTGTTTGTTTCCTAGAGTTAAGAGTTTCTTATGGTTTGCCTCCCTCTCTGGTTTCATCTTATTTTATTTTCCCTTCCCTTCCCCTATGTTCATCTGTTTTGTTTCTAAAATTCTACATATGAGTGAAATCATATGGTATTTGTCTTTCTCTGACTGACTGATTTCGCTTAGCATAATACCCTCTAGTTCCATCCACGTCATTGCAATGGCAAAATTTTATTATTTTGATGGCTGAGTAATATTCCATATATATGTTCCATATATATTCCATATATGTGTGTGTGTGTGTGTATCTTGCATCTTCTATCCATTCATCTGTCAGTCATATAACTTTTATGCATTTATTCCCTGGCAGATTAGCCAAGAATAACGGTCTAGAGTAGGCAACAGTGAGTGGAATGCCCACGCTTAAAAATGTCTTCTTAGGAGAAGAAAATTTACTGTCAAGAAGCCCCTCATTTATAAGGAACCTTACAAAGATAAAATTATGTGTATTTTGGGCTGAAAAACCTAATTAACACAAGTTGTCCTATAGCTAACAATATTCAGGAACAGGGGTTTATCATTGAGGTTAGGAGGAAAGAGGGAAAATGCCGAGCTGGAGGGGCAGCAGGTAAGGAGTGAGGGCTTTAAGTGACCAAAAGGGGATGTGACCACTCCAGAGAACAAGTTGAAGGTGTGGAAGAGGAGCTTACCAGGGCAGGAGGTATGCAAAATTTGCCTACTTGACCGCTAAGCCTGGGTCTTTGGTTGAAGCCAGGCAGAATTCCAAACACTGGCCAGGTGCACCCTTCCAAACTAGTTCCAATATCTTAATTCAGACCTTGAGAGTACAAGCCAGGGCAGTTTTGTCTGGTTCCCTTGTTCAAATCCATTTTGTCCAGCTTCTCTAATGTCTATCAGGTATTTCCTGTTTGAGTCCCATCCCTCACCTCCCCTGTGCCCTCCCCTACTGAGACAAGACAGTAAAAAAAGGAAGAAATATGGTGTTCCCCACATTTCATTCCCTTTGTTATCAGGAAGGTACTATCAGATTTATGAGATGTTCCTCTCTTAAGAAAGCATTCTGAGAAGCTTCTGTACTCCTCAAGGATAATTTTCCTATTATTCTTCCAAAGGTACTCATGGTTTGGTTTTCCGTTTGTGTGAATTTTATCTTGGAAAGATTTTCAGTTTCAGTTTCTTGATGGCCCAAAGTGTGTGTGTGTGTGTGTGTGTGTGTGTGTGTGTGTGTGTGTGTATTCATTCGTTGCCCTAAGTCTCCAGAGCACCTAGTATATGCACAGTTCCATACATATATAACCCAGTAGTGGAGTTAATTAATTTCCCTCTTCATCTGGTTCTTCAATGAATAAAAGGTATTTTCCGGTAGAACTGGTCAGTACAGCAACCAGTTGAGATATGAGTCGATGGCCCAAATATGTCTCTCTGCTTCCTTCTGAAATTGATGAGCGCAAAGCTGTTGGATTTATTGCCTGCCACTCTCGTGATCAGAGTGAGGAAGAAGTGCAGACTAGGGAACAATATGCTTTCAGATTTTTTATCTGTTTATCAGCCTTAAAGTTTTTGTTGCAGCATTATCCTCTTTCTAAAACCCAGCTTAGTCCGTTCTTCCTGTGCCAGTTGTTTTAATAGCTTCAGAAGCATTCTTTTTAGTAAGCCTTTAAGTCCCTTATCAGAGTTGAGCAGATCATAGTGTTCAAATATCCACAGGGAGTAAGAGCCAACTCAGAATGGGAGGCTGACATGGCTCGTTGTACTTGGTTGGTGATCTTAGCTGCGTTTTTTGGAACTGGCCAAAATCCTAATCTTTGTCTCTGGTGATATTGGATCCCACATTTGACTAATTAAAAAACATGGCTGGGACACTATACTGTTAAGTTACAAAAAAAAAGCAAAGCGTGTGTCTCCAACAATACCTATCATCTCTGGGGAATAAGTAGACCAGTAGTCAGTTGTGTATATGTGAACTCAGTTTACTTTTGTTGGCACTTTACAAGCTACCATATTTACTTTCCCATTTAGATTAGGAAATGGAAGAGTCTTGAACCACAATTTGTATAGCTGATAGAAGGGGAAAGCTCCTTAATTTTATTGCTTTTGTTCCTCAAGATTATGAAGTTGCAATTCCAACTTTTGGTGTCAAATGTGGACAACTGAGAATTATGTTACTTGGATATGATCGATACTGTGCAAGACTCTCTGCTCATATCTGGATTTTAAATGGTTTTATACCCAGAGCAACTTGTCCCAAAGTAGGTTCTGTACAACAGAGTCTCACACGATCCCTTCAAAAATGGGTTCCCTGGTGAAATGAGACTGGGAAATGCCACATGTTCTATCCTCCCATATGCCTTAGTGCACATTCCCATATTAAAGACCCTAAAATGTGTGGCAGTAAAGAATTCTGTACACATAGCTTAATCCTAGGACATTTCTCTCCTAGTTGACTCAGAGTGATTTTTTTTAAACGTAATACCTATTAACAGCAGGAGAAATAAGGTTTGAAAAAACATATTTTGGGAAATGCTTTCCTGAATTGTTCAGGAGAAAACCACATAAAGGGTTATGCATTCTATATTTTTGGAGAATCTTTTAGACAGTATTTTCATCTTTTGTAAAAGCAAAAGTAAGGGTGTGTGTGCACACACACATGCACATGTATATGTGTGCGCACGCCAGCACACACAGGAATTTGAATGTGCAGCATTTCTCCTTTCAGCTCTGGAAAGTCAGGGAAAGCTAGCTGGCCTGTGTTCAGTGTCCATGTCTGCCTTCCTACAACTACCTCAGGAAGCCCTTCCACTTCATACTCTCAGCTCAGAGGTGTTCTAGCGAAACCTAATCTGAGGAAAAGCTCTAGAATGGAAATCATTACCCGCATACTTGATTTCATACTAAAATCTAAATCATGCATACACTATCACTTTGACATAGTTTGGTGCATTTTTTAAAAAAGATTTTATTTACTTATTTGAGAGAGAGAGAGAGAACACAAGTGGGGAGAGGGGGAGAGAGAGAGGGAGAAACAGATTCCCCCCTGAGCAGGGAGCTAGATGTGGGACTCTATTTGGGGCTCAATCCCAGGACCCTGAGATTATGACCTGAGCCAAAGTCAGATGCTAACTGACTGAGCCACCCAGGTGTCCCAGTTTGGTGCATTTCTAAAAATCCACAGTCCTGACCTCCCAGAGGACTAGCCATAAATTTTGACTGTGTAGGAAACTACTGGTTCAGCTACTTCCTGCAACAAGAGCATAAAATTTGTTGTAGTAACTTTCCCACATCCATGATGGTTTTGAAAAGTTCTGCATATTTATGTAACAAGAGGAAGCAGGTCTATCATTTGACTACATGTCTTATCAATTAATAAAAAAACATGGAATTTACAGAGGACAGTCAGATAATATGTTTATGTTAGGCTGTGTGTGTGTGTATAATATATATAGTAAGTTTATTTTTTTATTTTTTTATTTTTTTAAAGATTTTATTTATTTGACAAAGAGAGAGACAGCGAGAACAGGAACACAAGCAGGGGGAGTGGGAGAGGGAGAAGCAGGCTTCCCGCCGAGCAGGGAGCCCGATGTGGGACTCGATCCCAGGACCCTGGGATCATGACCTGAGCTGAAGGCAGACGCTTAACGACTGAGCCACCCAGGTGCCCCTATATAGTAAGTTTAGACCAGAGTTTCTCCATAACATGATCGACATTTTGGGCCAGATAATTCTAATTCTTATTTTGGGGGTGAGATCTGGCTGTCCAGTGCATTGTTCGGCCCCCACCTCCCGTGGCCTCCACCCACTTGGTGCCCGCATCTTCCCCTCCCTCACCCTTTTTATGACAACCAAAACCATCTCCCAACATCACCCAATGTCCTCACCAGGACAAAACCATTTATCCCCTGCCCCCCCACCCCCACTGAGAACTATTTGTTTAGACTATATTATGACTTGTACGGTTTATCTTTGTCTAAAAGAATCTGTCACACTGATCCTCATTTTTTTTTTTAACTTGAGACAGAAAGAGAGAGAGAAACTTTCACCTGTGGTATGCATTTGGATTTTTACCAAATAAACACTTAGGTCCAAAACTCCTCCAAGAAATCTAGTCATTGTTTCTTTCCACTGCTCAAAATAAATGAGCTTTTAAAGTATTTTCCTTCATACCATTTTCTTCAGAACTAAAAAATTGTTACAATTTCAGATTTTGTGCATATTTAAAGAAGGCCTGAGTTTCCAAGCCCTGAGTACATAGAACGCCTAAATTGCAAGACCTTTAAATAGAGGTTTTAGCTTCTCATCCTGGTTTGTTAAAAGAGTTACTCATAAAGCTTGCTGACAATGTTTATTTCAAAGTTTTTAACCCAGATGGCCACTGAAGGATGGCTGGAATACCTTATCATTGCTACTAATAATGACTTCTGTTTTATAATAATATATTTTTCTCTCAGTATGAGTAATTTTCTTTAAGCAGATTAGAGTGGTGCATTAAACACATAAAATTTTTCTAACCAGAAAGTTACTTTTAGTTTGAAAGCGAGAGTACCCAAGTTGTAAATTATTTTTTAAATAAACATAAAGTTTTTCAAAGTTTTAAGAAGACACCCATGTCTTTCTAAAACATACTTATTAGAAAGTGTAGACTGTAGAACTTTGCTAAAATTCAGTGGAAGACAGGGTCCTTCTTCTTTCTTGACTTCCATCCATACAAAGTTAGTTGCCAAAAGAATTTTAGTAAGAAGGAGTTCTTCGATGTGGCAGAAGTTTATGTCCAATCTTCTAGTGCAAGTATTCATGATACCGGCTGCTTATGATAGGCATCTTTGGTTAGCCACTTGATTTGTTCATGGGTAATATTCTAAGGATTGCTCTTTTATTGTGGACAAAATTTTTTATTTTCCTTCCAGCAATATTTATAGACTCATTTGTGTCATAATGCAAATTTTCTCCTCCACTGGCAGAAAATCCATTTCAGGGGGGAGGTATTTGTGGGGTATCGGTGAATGGTATCTTTGATTCCTAGTCCGTCTTTATTCATCCGAATCCTTGAATAATTCTCCCAAGTTCATATTTCTCAGGCAGAGTTCAGATTACATCTTTCTCTACCCCGTGTCCTTCATTTCACTCACTTTGCCATTTATTTCCTCCTCCCCCGCTTTGCTTCTGCCAACCCCACAAAGCTGGACTTTGCCGCACATGCTGTCCTTCTCCTGTACCTGTTTTCTTGTCATTCCTTTCCCTTAAAGGGGCACTGTCCTCCGATGTCCCTCTGCGGTACCCCTTGTGCCACGTCTGTGGTGGTCTCCCCAACTGAACGCCCTCCCTTCCCTCCTCTGAGCCCCAGGTACTGCATGCTCATGGGTTTACCTTACATTTTGTATTATAACTTACGTAGGGTATTTGGTGTGCCTCCTTACTAGAGTCTAGGTCTTACAGAGGGGACTGTGTGTGAACCACCCTTGAACTTCACAACATGTGCTGTGAGCTCTGTTCAAAAAAAAAACAAAAAACACTGGAGGCGCCTGGGTGGCTCAGTCGTTAAACGTCTTCCTTCGGCTCAGGTCATGATCCCAGGGTCCTGGGATCGAGCCCCTCATCGGGCTTCCTGCTCAGCAGGGAGCCTGCTTCTCCCTCTCCCACTCCCCCTGCTTGTGTTCCTGCTCTCGTTGTGTCTCTCTCTGTCAAATAAATAAATAAAATCTTTAAAAAACAACAAAACACTGTTGTATTGCTGTATGTTGGCTAAATCTTTTTCCTACAAGGTCTCCTGCTCTAAGACCATACCGACTTGTCTTTATACTTACTGTGTCTTTTTTTGTGTGTGTTTAGCAGCTAAATATGCAAAACAATGGCTTTTATATTAATCAGAGACAGTAAAATCACCAAAGAGGGCTGTATTTGTGGACCTGGAATAATTTTAAAGGGATCAGGGCAGCCACCAAAGGGTTTGACTAATTAAATAATACGCAAGTTAAGTACAAAAGCTAGCTTTGTAAAATTAATCTGAAAGAAATGAAAAGAAAATGTGACAGAACACACATATAACATTGATGGTATTCTACTTCATTCCACACCCCTCCGCCGCCCCCCGCCCCACTCTCTCCCCTTCCGGCTTCCCTCCTTCCTTCCTTGGCAGATCTCAAAGACGAGGCTTGTGTATTTGTCAAAGGAGCCATAACCAGGAAACCCGATGTGATTCCACATCTTCCTTTTAAAAAAAATTTTTTTTTATTTGACAGGAGCGGGGAGAGAGAGAGAGCACAAGTAGGGAGCGCACTAGGCAGAGGGAGAAGCAGACTCCCCGCCAAGCAGGGAGCCCGATGTGGGACTCCATCCCACGACCCTGAGGGATCATGACCTAAGCCGAAGGCAGACGCTTAACCAACTGAGCCACCCAGGTGCCCTTTCTTTTAAATTTTAAGTCTAGAAATCTAAAACTTCCAAATCTTGATTTTGCTGCTGAGCACAAATAGACCTATGAACATGTGTCTGGACTCAAGGCTTAAAAACAACAGTAACAACAGGCTAATTCTAAAGTGTCTCCGAGGTGTTTTCAGTCAGCTGTAACATTCTAGGATTCTAAGTGAAAATTCACTCACCATATATCAATTCATAGAATAGCTCTGATGCTGTCATTCCATCTTAATCCCTCCTTCCCGGCTACCAAATTTAAATAAATTTTGGTAGTAATAGAAACAATTTAGGTCAAAGAAGATGTCTTCTTTTTTTAAAACAGATTAAGGCACTTCTGGGGTTTTATTCTCTCTTTTTTTTTTAAGATTTTATTTATTTATTTGAGACACAGAGATACAGAGAGAGAGAGCATGAGGAGGGGGAGATGCAGAGGGAGAGGGAGAAGCAGGCTCCCCGCTGAGCCAGGAGCCCGATGTGGGGCTCTATCCCAGGACCCTGGGATCATGACCTAAGCCGAAGGCAGACGCTCAACCATCTGGGCCACCCAGGCGCCCCCCCTCTTTTCTATTTTTGTCTCAATGTGGATATAACACATTTTCAAAAGATAATCCAAAATATAGCGCCAGCTGTAATCCTGGTTAATTGCAATGGCTGTGTGTTACGGAAGTGTGCATGGCGTGGTAATACAAATAGGAATTAGAAAACAACCTGACTTCACAGGGAATTAACTAAATGGTGCTAAACTGGTTACTCCGAGAGGTGCTTGGAGTACTGCTTTCATTTCCCCCATAGAGTTTCCTTGGGGTGGGGGGAGATGTCTGGCGCCACAAAAGGAATTAGGCTCTGGTTTGAACAGAGACCTTCAGGCTATTAAATTTATTTTAAGAATGTGTTGCCAGAGATCTAATAAATTTATATAATTTGTTGCTTCAGGCAGTGCATACAAGAAGTCTTGCTGCACCAGGTGTTTTGTTTGGTATTTTTTTTCCTATCCCCAGAGGCAGGAGAGGGTGTGGATCTTCTTGACAAAACTTAACTCAGCTTTTGATAAAGCAGTTATTGTTTCTATGAAAGTATAGGGTTTGGGTTTTTTTTAAAATTCTATTTGTTGGGGTGCCTGGGTGGCTCAGTTGGTTAAGCGACCGACTCTTGATTTCAGCTCAGGTCAGGGTCTCAGGGTGGTGAGATCGAGCCCCATGTTGGACTCAGCGTTCAGCGAGGTGTCTGCTTGGGATCTCTCCCCCTGCCCCTCCCCCACCTCATGTGTGCACATGCTCTCTTCCTCTCCGTCTCTCAAAAAAAATGAATAAATAAATCTTTCCAAAAATTTAAAATTCTATCTCTTAATGGGGAAAATAGGATGAAAATTATTTCTGGGCTGCTTTAAAGGGAAATAATTAAGTCCCCTCTCAAATTAAAAATAGATAGATAGGTAGATGCAATTTCATACTACTTTAAGCACACAAGTTTTATGATCTTATGCTGAAGAACAACAATATTTGAAATCACAGTTTGTTAAATAAAAAGTCCACTAAACTAGACCTGAAAACCCCTAGGAATTTATTCCTCTTCTGCCAACTGCTGCTAGGTAATCTTATTCAAATCACAGCTTTCTGGATCTTGGTAAAATTTGGTAGGGAGAAAATATGCAAATATACAATCCATGTTTAATTCTTGCTCCACAATGCTTGAAGTTTATATTTGCATTGTTCACCTGCATGATCATTTCTTGAAATAGTTTGTGCTCTTGTTTAAAACACGGCATTATACTTTCATTTTCAGAACAAAGTTTCCTTGGCCACTCAGAGCACAGCCCTGAGATGACTAAGTTAGCTTTTAATTTCGATAGCACGTGATCATCGAGTAATGTGCATGCTGTAAATGAGAGCTCACCTTGCAATTATGTGTTTGCTTTGTCCTTTGTCTTCTGTGGATGTACACCTGAATTCCTCATCCTGGCGTGCATACCAACAGTGAAGGCATTCATTCTACTGGGTTTAAACTTCTAATTAAGAAAGCAAAGTACTGCACAGTTAAATCAAGTTTAGATTAAGGAAATTTTTTTTAAGCCTGAGGTTAACTGGAGATGTAAACTCATGGTTCTCTTCTTTTTCTTTTCTTTTTGTTACAGGGGCTGAAAATAAGTCTGTTCGGTTTCTTTTGGGGGGAGGAGGATGTGGGGAGGATGGCGTTGGGGGAGGGGGACACGCTGAACGAAACAGGGAGAGTTTCTGCAGGCTTAGGCTTGCCACTCTGACCCAGCTGTGGCCTGATGGAGCACTTCATTCAGTCTGGAAGGGTTTTCCTTCCGGCTTCCCCGGCTTTTGGCTGTGGCCCCATACTCATTCATAAAACAAGGGGGTCTTCAGGGGTAGAGCATTTGACTGCATAAAACAAGGGGGGTCTTACTCTTAGCTTGTGTTAATTTTTCTATGATTCAGTCTCAAATGTTTGGAAAGTGTCCTTTATACCCTTTGTTTTCCCACTGGATTCTTACCATTTGTGAGCCTCACTACTGATTAGCATGAAGTTTGCTGCTGGTAGAGGGAAACACACTCAGATCATCCGGTTTGCTTCTGTTCTAGAGCACTCATTTATAAATTAAATTAGAGCAAATTAAAATTGAGCTAGAGTTATCTGTAAATAGAATACAGACCTAAATGAAGTAATCTGGTTACTCAGAGGAAGTATAGAAAGAATACTAGCAGGCTGCCTGTGAACCCCAGATCTATCACACACTTGAGAAATTAAAGCGAATAATTTAGCCTGATAGTATTTTCCTCCTCCATACATTGTGGGAATGCCTCATTGGCAGGGTTATTATTGGGACATGCATTGAGATAGTGTGTGTATATTACCAAAATGACCCTGACCATGACCCCGTTGTGTCCAGCCCTCCTCTTCATGCGTTTTCGAGGTCCCCAGTGCAGAGCTGACATTCAGCCCATTTACACCTGTACTAGAGTGAGTTCCAGTTGTTTTTGGCCAGGGTCTCTTATGATTGGTCAGTGCCCATGTTGTGCCAATTCTGGTTGGTCAAGCCCATGTTTCTGCTCAAGGATAGGTGTTCCCCACGATAAGCGCAGTCCCACAATGTCACCATAGCCCTGCCTGGAATCCCAGTCGCTGTGTTCAGCTGCCCCAAAGCAGGGACCTGCCTATGGCCCCAGGAGCCACCAGGAGTGGGCACCGGTGGCGATCTTTTCCGTTATTGTGTATCCAATGAAAAGGATGTCCAAAAGAGTGCTGCTTGGAACCTGGTATGAAGGAGATTAATTAAGTATCTCTTTAAATTTCCACTTAATGGTTTTCTCGTTTCATGGGAACCAAAAGTTCATTCAGGAGCCTGGGCATGAATTAGAGATGAGTAACACCCTTACTCTGTACTCTGACTCTCTACTTTGCTCTGATGTTTAAGACTTTGTACAGATTTACATTATTGTGCCTGATGCATCCATGTGTATAACAATGAGCTCTCTCTCCAGAGGCTCCTTAGAACCCAAGAAAATCAGCTTCCATGGGGTCTGTTACTCCAGGTCCACCAACAGACATAGATAGGCATGAATCTGAGATGGGGGATAGGCTTAAACCGAGATCCCAGAACAAATTATTCTAAGATTCTCCAGCAGGATTAGGCGGTATTCTGCATCAGAACTCATCCGGTGTGTACTGTTTTCCTATAGGTTAAAAATTAGCAGGGCGCCTGGTGGGCTCAGTCGGGAGAGCAGGTGACTCTTGATCTCGAGGTTGTGAGTTAGAGCCCCACGCTGGGCATGGAGCATACTTAAAAAAAAAAAAAAAAAAAAAAAACCTCATCATGTAAATTCTCTCTGTATATTCTGAGAATATGGCAGGCAGCCCCGCGGGAGCCAGTATACCCTTTACGCATGAGCCACACTGTGTCTGCAGATTAATGCTGTCCTGTCCAGGGAGGGAGGGCACCGCTGCCCATCCGACAAGGCGATGAAGGTTCCTTTCAGTTCACGCTCCTGCTCCTGTACCAGGGAAAAGGTTGACTAAAGGGAGGCGGAATGTGTGTGGACGCAGAACACTTTTCCACTCCTTGTGCTCTGTTTTGTCTTGTCCCAAAGGGTTAACTTACTGTAGCGTGTTTTGAGTAAGTACACTGATTCTTGTTATTTGCAGTAGTCATGTTCCATAAAATTGCTGCAAATACTAAACAACTGCTCCTGGGGGAAACACAGGGGAAGGCTCCCTGCAAGCTTCTGGTCGCAACCTTTTGTTACCCAGTCAATACATACCCTTGTTTGACGTGTGTTTCTGTTGAAAGATATCTTATTTGATCTGTGTTGTAGATTCGTTGACATTAAACACACAGCCAAGCTCTAGAACTTAACGTCACACATGTATTTTCTCCATAGGACATGTCACAGCTTTCTTGTGCTTAGGAAAACTGAACAGCACTTTGGCTCTATGATTGTGGGATATTTTAATCAATGGAATCACCAACATAAAGTACAAAAATGCAGAAAGTTCGGCGCTAAGTAGACTGTGAAAAGGACCCTAGTGTACTGTACGAAACAAGAAGGCAGAGCATCAGGCGAGGCAGATTCTTCAAAGCTGCTCTGCAAGTATCCACAGATGAGCACAGAACCCTGCGAGTACTGACTTTGGGGTCACCCATAAATTTTAGTGAGTAGACGAATCTGCAAATACAGAATCCAGGAACAATGGGCATCGGCTGTATATCGACCTCTGGTATCGTGGGTGAAGAGGAATGCAACTCTTTGGAAATCTCATGTACAAATACCATCATGTACCATGATGGGTATATAAATCAGGCCCCTAAGGAGCAAAACTACATGTAAGAAAGTGAATTGTGATCTTGGCTTCTAACGTGAACGTTGATCTATTCGCCAGCTCCATCCCTGCCTCCACCTTATCTGGCAACTTTTTATCTTTAGATCCTACAGAAAAGTGTGAACTAATCCATGCTCAGTGCCATTCCCTGCAGGTCATGTGACAATGACCAAGCTATCGCAGCTCCATTTATGGTTTTGGTTATTGAAAGATGTGCTTATAGGAGCCTTTCCTGAGAATAGCCTAAAAGACCACACCACCTGCGGTCCATATGTGCTATGCGTATTTCTCTCTGGGTCTTTGGCACGCTACTTCTCTTTCTATGCATTTCTCTATCTAGTTTCTGCATCTGTGAATCTGACACCGTGTTCTGTGCTGATGCTTTTTCAGAATGCATAAGGCAGTGGGAATGTGGTGGCATGTGGGGGGTGGGGGTAGAGATTGAAGGAAGAAAATGATACATCCATTATCAAAAGTCACTATTGAACAAAAACAACCATTGGAATTATTAAGTAGCCTACAAAAGTATAAACTCTACTGACAATTTTTCTGGGTCTGACCCCCCCGCCCAGTTCTTCAGGAGCTCTGTCAGTCATACTAAGGCCCAGGAGCCTTTAGGTTAAGATTCTTCATCTCTGGGGGGCAGGGTTGCAGCAGGATGAATGCACAACCCCCACCCCAATGCTTGGGGCAGATTTTAAAGCATCTTGATCCCTTCCTCTTTGTCTTTACTATTATTATTTATATTTTTATAGAAAAAAGAGAAGGAAATGAGTATTTAGTAAATGTCCTGAACTCCTACCAAACTGAATTCCCTGAAGTTTCCTTCTCACTGGATTTCTTATCTCTGTTCTTATACTTAATCTTCCAGGAACACCTTCCCCCCATCTCTGTAAATGTCCAAATACCACCCTGTACTTAAGGCCCCATTTAAACACTATCTCTTTTATGAATTTGTCTTTGATGCCCTCAGGTTAAAGCAATCCCTCACTCTGTGAACTCCCACAGCATTTGTCAATCTTTAGCTTATACACTTATCTATGTATTTATGCCATCTCCCATCACTGAATGTCCACTCTCGGGGGCAAGGGGAGGGATGTTTCAAAGCCAAGCTGACTTGAGCTCTGCATCCAGGGTTTTCAGTAAACTATGAAATCCACCAGATGAAGGGCCAGAGGACAGGAATCCAGGAGCTCTCAAAGTTTGTTGTATGAAAGATTCTAAGGCAAAGCAAAGTTTAAAAGATCATCCCAGGGGTGCCTGGGCGGCACAGACAGTTAAGCTTCTGACTCGTGTTTTCAGCTCAGGTCCGTGATCTCAGGGTCATCAGATCGAGCCCTGCATGGGGCTCCACACTCCGTGAGGAGTCTCCTTGGGATTTCTCTCCCTCTGCCCCTGCTCACGTTCTCTCTCTGTAAAATAAATAAATAAACTTAAAAAAAAAAAGACCATTCTAGCACAGAAATGAAAATGAAATACATCCCTTCTTTTAGCTTTATTTTTTGATTTTCACCATAATTAATAACATAGATGTTGATGGAAGCTGCAGGGTTGTTAACCATGGTCCTTGCCTTCTAAGAGAACAAGAACGCTTAAAACTCAAATTATCTAATTTTCCCAGTAAATTAGGTAATGTTGCTTTAATCTTTTCTAATATAAATATCTATTTCTATTGCTGGTTTAAAGGACAATATTCAGCTTTTTAAAATGGCTGCATAGTTGATTGCCAGTTCTCAGTCTGAACTTTATTCTGGGCAAATGAAACGTGAGCAAGCTAGAAACATCTAAAATAGAATTATGTTCTATCAGCAACTAACTTTTTTCCAAGAAAAATATTTGTGAAAACATCTTTGAAAAAAAAATTGTCAAAGCTAAATGGACACCCAGAAATTACCCTGATCAAGACAAGTCAGAGGTGTGACATTTGTTTTGTATTGAAGATGTGTACTTTGTCTTTAGAGAAACCGGGCAGTCTGTGTTCGTAGGGAAGGCTAATTGAAGGTTGTGATTCTTTGTTATTCTAAAAAAAAAAAAAATCTCTTGTGTTCCTATTGAAAAAGAAAATGAAGAATCCTAAAGACCAGCTGGAAAAGTTCAAAAGAGGTCTTTTCATCAAACCCTTAATGGCTCTAGTGTCAGGGTTTGGGGACAAAGCTTATGGGAGTGTGGTTATCAGCTGTCAAGCACCTGTTCTATGGATTTATGACACAGTTAGGGACTTTAGTTTGTTTCCAGTGAGATGCTGAGACTTGCTCCTTGTGCTACAGACGACAGTCTGCTTTAGAAACTAAAATGAGTAATAAAATAATTTTAAAAAGTAAGAAATAAAAATAAAGTTAAATAATAGCATAATAAGTGAAATTGAAGTAAAAATTTGTCAATTTCTTAAGTTAATTTCACCTACAATTTCACATTCAGTAAGCTGCAGCTATTGTTATTCAAAGTATTAACATTTATTATTCCCACACATCGAGGTTCTAGAAGAGTTTACGTGGCATGTGATAAATGAATAAATAATGTGTCTTTTCATTCTTTAGATAAAATACAGAGTTCAATTGTGCAAGGTCAGTTTTAATACAAGAATTGCAATAAACTGCAGCTTAGTCCCTCAGATCGCTGTACCGCTCCTGCATGAGAAATAGTACCTTAGATTTTACAAATTCCAAAACTCAGTAGGATTCATATGTATATTAAATCAGAGGTGATGTAGCATTTAATTTATTCAGCATTAAGCTTTATACACTTAACTTCATATTCTCTAGCAAAATATGTACTTAAAAAGCCCATATTTAGAGTGAATGCTAAGCATCTCGAACAATTACCCTAGAGCATGTCACGGTCTCACAAAGCGAACTTTCTCGGTACTGTGTCTGATTTTTATTTCAAGGAAAATTTCAAAACAGCAAGAAATCCTGGCAAACTTGTTCAGCTGTGTGTCACTCGAAACCCTTGATTAACCAGTAACCTGGCACCTTCATCCTTCTAGAATATAAGCACCAACCCAAAAATGTTTTATACATTTGTAAGTAGAGATGAAGTTAGCTCTTCCTGAGACCATCCAAGCTACTTCGTAATGGAAGGGAAGGGTTAAACAGGCCTGGAGTCATCAATAACCCCTGCAGGTGTCATTTAGATAAACACAAATCCCAGTGATTTACATTCATAGGTAATCACTTAAAACCTTCACATAGTGCTTAAGAATAGAAGTATGCAGGACGTTTTAGAAAGGGTATTATTAAAAACAATTACTTTTTTTTTTTTTTCAAGCAAAAGACCCAGTACCCAGAGAGTTATGTTACATTTATGTAGGACATTTATATTGCCTGAGAAATGAAGCACTACTGAATTTCCTTCAACAGAGATGGTAGAGTGTCTAATTCATTGAGGAGGCATTTCTATAACAGTTAAGCAAAATGAACTCCCTGCCCTCCTGGATCATGAGTTGCAAAAGGGGGAGACAAAGTGAAGAGACAAAAAAGTAAACCTATTATATAGGGTATGAGGTTATAGAAAGCACTGTGGAGAAAAATGAATCCGAATAAAGGGCCTAGAGCCTGCTGCAGTTTACAATGGGGCTGTTTTATATAGAGTGTCAAGGGAAAGCCTCATTGACTCCATATTCCTAAAACATGTAATGTTTAGAGCTGTGATATTTTCCGGAATATTCAAGGAAAGGATAGAGTCAGATCTTACAATGACCTAAAAAGCGTCAAAATTTAGAGAAAGAGAGAAACTGTGTGCTTAGTGATCTCTTTTTGGATATAAGGGAAAGAGATAACAAAGTATTCAGAACTATCAACTAAAATTCATTTGTTGGGCACAAGAGTTACTGAAGAGGTCAGGCATTATTAGTCTCGGGTCAAAACTGAAGTATGGGCTTTGTTTGTGTAAGCTGAAAACTTACGAAAAAAAGGAATGAAACAAGCAGGAGTCACAAAGTAACCACTCGACTCCTAAAAATCATACTTACTACATAGGTTTCTTCAGTCCTCCTTGTGTAGCAGACATTACTTTGGACTTGGAGACTAGGATGAATTTGACCATGCCTGTCCTGAGGAGCTCAGGCAGTTAGATGAAGCACACATAGGCATGTGGGTAAAGAATTACAATTCCTGAGCACCTGGGTGGCTCAGTCGGTTAAGCATCTGCCATCAGCTCAGGGCTCAGGTTGTGATCGCAGAGGGCTGGGATCAAGCATGGCATGGGGCTCCCTGCTCAGCAGAGAATCTGCTTCTCCCTCTGCCCCTCCCCCTGCTCAAGCTCTCTCTCGCTCTTGTTCTCTCTTAAATAAATAAATAAAATCTAAAAAAAAAAAAAAAATTACAATTACTCGGAGTGGAGAAGTACACACAGCATGCTAACCTAGCAGCAGAAAAGCTAAAGGCATTCGGGGCGGAAGACCTAGCGCACGCAAGAGCCCAGACCCTATTCGGAAAACGCTGAGAAGTTGGGGTGACTGGATGTTCCGCTATAGCAGCGTCGGGCTGTGAGGCTGGAGATGTTAGGATGGACAACGAATGGCTTGGCCTAGCATGACAAGAAGTCTGAAGAAACATCTGGGACTTGATGGAGCCACAGCCTAAGTGAGAGAGAAGTGTGGCATAAAAATGTTTTCATGTAATAATTAGTTGAGAAATTAGAAACGTCTTATGTGTTAATTCCACTGATTAAATGTTATTCTAGTCTTTCTTGTCTATTACTTTCTGGAAGAAATGTTCCAAGGAGTAGGACATAAACACAGTAATGTAAAAGGTATTTTTAAAGGCAGTAAAACGAAGTGTTGGCATTAGTAAAAGAATGAACAGCCACTCTCAATCTCTAACAAAAATTAGTACAATTTAGTACAATTAGTAAATCTGTACAATTAAGCAGTAGGAGAGGATATCCACTAATCCGCAAAACTGCAAAGTAATGAATAAGTGAGCAGGGGCAGAATCACACCCAGAGGAGAGGGCTGGAGTCCGCTCAGGAGGCTTCATGAGGGAGGTGGTAGAGGGAGCCCGTGAGGAGTGGGAGATGTGAGCAGAAGAATGACACGCTGTCATTTTAGGCCAGGCGACAGAGGTGACAGGAGTGGGTGAGGCTAGCAAATCCATGGAGCAGCAGGCTCTTGGCTGGATCGGGGAGTGAGCAAAGAGCAACGGGGACAAGACAAGGTAGGTCAAGGTGACACTGGAAATCGCAAGGATGGCCTGCCCTGATGCGCGCAGCAGGTGCGCAAAGACCAGGCAAGCCAAGTGCAGGCGGATTTCAGGCGGATCACCGGGAGTCTGGGCACGTGCGCTGGATTTGAGCATGCGCAGTGCGGCGGGAGCGAGCGAGCTGACGAGCTGACGTTTGCGGGACGCTGCCATCGACGTGCCGCACTGTACGGCATGCCCACGTGGCTTATCTCACTTGATTCGCACTCCGGATGCAGGCATTAATTAATATCACCGTCCTTTGGCTCTCCAGATGAGGGAACAGAGGTCTAGGGAAGAAACTTGCTCCAAGTCAGACAGCAGATAGGAAATAAAGTGGGCCTTGCACTTCAGGGCTGAGGCGACCCGCCGCCATGGCCTCTCCTCTCCACAGCAGCACCCGGTGTCGAGGAGATGGTGGGCATAAAAAATTCCTAAGGCCAAAATATGGCGTGAACTTCCTGCTCTCCATCCGTTTATGTTTTCTATCTAAAAAATGAACTAAAAATGGGACGGTCCATAATCCTGTCGATTTAACACACCGAGGAGCGCCACATTTGTAATGGCTCATTTTACAAACTACTCCATTCATGGCACCAATACCATTTGTTTCTGTGACTTGAAGTGTCTTAATAAGGATTCCAACAAAATTTTCACATTTATTGCTTAATGACTGGATAATATTTTATTGATTTGATGTACCACAAAAACTCAAAAACTTTTTGGGTTTGGGAGCCTATTAGAGAAAATATTGCAACAAAGAATTCCTTACAAATATATTTTGTAATTATTCCTTCCACAGAAGGACTTACCAGGATCAAATGGGGCGAACATCTTTTTGTCTCTTGCCATGTAGCTGCCTAAAAGGCTTGTGCTAATTTACAATTCAAACAACGATAAACAAGAAAACCAATTTCCCTACATAATTCTGCTGCACTGGATGTTCTCATTCATCCTTGGTACTTGTCATTTGAGAACTCAAAGTCGCTGTGACTTTTATTTTCAAAAATTTCTAGCCAAGATGAACATTCTTTCATGGGCTTGTTCACTCACTGTGTTTCCCCTTGCGCAGATTTTTTTTTTTTTTTTTTTGCCGTCAGTCCATTAAAGTTCTGATGTTTTGATGTTTTCCTGTCTCATTTCTTTTTCTCTAGGGTAGCTCTCTCTATGTGAACTCAGAAGAGAAGAAACTAGAATTAAAATGGTGCCTCTAGCTGTGTTTGTTATTTGGGCTTTTTCCCACCCTTTTCCAGAAAGACTTAAAAGAAATTACCAGTGCCTTTGTTTATAAACCTCACTTTACTCTGAAATAATTGGTGTAGATCAAAGGGAAGTGGAGGGATACTGCAGAGTGATCAGCTGATAACCATTTCTCCTTTCATTTTCCTAGCCTCACAGCTTTCACATTAGAGAGATCACACACAGCTCGGTTTCTCCTGATAGGCAGCCAGCTCCATTTTGGTGGGGAGGTGGGAGGAGAGAGCCTTATCTTGAGAGGAGAATGAAATCAATGAAAAGAGCTGTTTGCTCTACGGAATGGAGTGGAGTATAGTGAGGAAGGGAGGCGGAGAAGGGATATTTGTTTTTTCTTAAGTGGTTATAATTAAAGCCTTCCCCCCAGTTGCTCGGTGAACCAGAAAAAGGTATTGGTGAAGTTGTGTGTTTTTAACATCACAAATGGGCCTTGCAGCCTTAATAGAAAAACTTGCTCTCCGGCGGCACCTTGTGGAAAGTAGGTCATCCTGCAACTCGGATACTTGATTGTGTTTAAAGGAAATCGCTTCTGGTAGTTGTGTGCTCCTTCCCCGTTACCCACTTTGCCTTCTAAACATCAAGGGATTTTGTGAAGGATTATGTCAGCAGTTGTATTTTTGTATGACAGTCGCTGAACAGTAAGCTGTATCTCCAGGTATGTATTCTGGAGTTGCGTGTCAAACCAAGTAACTATAGTGATTCTTAATGTTGCATCAGTAAAGTCATCTGTGGAATTTTTAAGGTAATTCATTCAAGAAAGCACTGATTTGGGCTTTAAATTTTTGTTTTCCAGGTGGAAACAAATTAACCAAGCAGCATTTTCGTCTGAATTGGGCATGGATCTCCTTTGAAAAGGAATATTACCTGATCAATGAGGACTCCAAATTTCTAGATGTCGTTCTTAAACGTAGAGGTTACTTGGGAGAGACTTCATTTATAAGTAAGTTTAATTTGCACTTCTGTCAAAAAATCCCCCCCTTTTTTAGCAAAAGTTCGTAATTTTACAATGATTAAAATATGTTCCTTTTACTGCTCTAGTTTTAAAGTTTAGGGAGATGTTGACATTTAAAGGTTCTTTAACTGCTAAAGAAATATGCCAAGAGTTTCATGTCAAGGCTAAATCATAGACAAAAGGCTGCAAAAATAAGAAATGTGTAACCAATTAACATACCTCTCCAAACCTTCTACCTACATAAGATCTTTCTCTGATGTAAATAACCTTACAAAAATGGCAGTAATCGCTCATAAGTTAAAAAACTGTAAATGTCACTAGCCCTTAGAAGAGGCTTAGGCGAATCTGTAATTTAACCATAAGATAAAAATCTGCAGAAATGTCAGTATAAAACTTATATGAGGGCCACTTTAATAAGTAAGTGAAAAACCATTCAGTAACCTATTAGGCGTTGAGGTGTAATTTACTATTTGTTGCACTGGAGTGCTTTGCTAGGTAAGGAAAAGTTTACATAAAAGCACTACATAAAAGATGTACATTGTGACTTTTCTTCAGAACCAACAGTAAGATATTAAATACTAGTCATTTTCTGCTGCTTTACCCTTTTAAATAAAACGGAGAGTCAAAAACAAAGAATAAAGCCTTTTTTACAAGCCCAATGCAAGTTTTCACATTCAATTTCATGCAGGCACAAAATAGAGAAAAGTAGGTATATTGGTAATTTTAAGCAATAATACCGTCGGCACAAAAAAATTGGCATATTGATGAAAAATGATAACACCCCAAGCAATATATTATTTTTGGTACCATATGTTTTATAGACATCTAGGCTGATAGAATTTTCTCGAGGTAAAGGAGCTTTCGTTGACTGAGAGTGCAGTTAAGGTAGGGATCTAGGAAAATGTTGGCAATAAATTAAAACTGGGCAATCCTGTGTTAGTCTGGAAAACAATTATTTGAAATTTTACTGGCCCGTGAAATTCAAAAACCTTAAAGAGTAGATCCCTATTCACCCACATACACACACATATACACACATAGCATACCCCCTACTTCAGCCACAGCCACAATCCCCACCCCCCACCTTGTTCCCTCTGACTTTTGGATGCCGGATATTAATTACCCTTTATTTTTATTTTTTTTATTTATTTTTTTTTAAGATTTTATTTATTTGAGAGAGAGAATGAGATAGAGAGAGCATGAGAGGGTCAGGGTCAGAGGGAGAAGCAGACTCCCTGCTGAGCAGGGAGCCCGATGTGGGACTCGATCCCGGGACTCCAGGATCATGACCTGAGCCAAAGGCAGTCGCTTAACCAACTGAGCCACCCAGGCACCCCCCCCACCCCTTATTTTTAAAGTGCTTTTGGTTTGTTAACTGTAGAGGAGAGATTTTCACACTATGCTCTGCTTGATCCCTTAAGTTACTTTGCTCAAGGGGCCCTGGTCCACCTGCAGACCTCCTGCAGTCAGGACAGCTCTGCTTCCATCTTTATTCACATGTACCTCTTCTCAGCTGTCGTTTCCACTCTCTGTGTCAAACCCTCAAAAGCACCGTAAACGCTCTTACTGCTCTCTCTTTAGAAGCATGTTTTGTCTGCACACATACACGTGCTCTGCAGATCAGGAATCTGATCCTGTTTTACTTATTGTCAGTGAGTGATGAGCCTTCAGTGTTCTTTGTGCTTGAAAATATGGGGAAAATAATAATGAAAAAACAGAGAACCTTAGCAATTCCTAAGGATGCCTTCATCTGTTTGCATTTTGCCTGAATTCCTGGTGGGTATGTTCAGTTTACTCACTTACACGGAGTCCACTGAAAGTCATGGGAAAGTTACTAGTGGAAAGATACTTTTAAAACCATCTTTTCACATTCTTCTCTTCATTTTTTTTTAAAGATTTTATTTCTTTATTTGACAGAGACAGCGAGAGCGAGAATGGGAGAATGGGAGGGGGAATGGGAGAGGGAGAAGCAGGCTTCCCATTGAGTAGGGAGCCCAATGCCAGGCTTGATCCCAGGACCCTGGGATCATGACCTGAGCCGAAGGCAGACCCTTAACAACTGAGCCACCCAGGCGCCCCACCTTCATTTTCTTTTTTAAAGCAGAATCCTAAAACGTCAAACAAGAGCCCTTTTTTTCTCCTGACGTTATTTTTTCCACGAACTGTTATTTCCTCTGTGTTGAGATGAGCACCAGCCATTCTGCAAACGTTCTTTAGCTCTACTTGGTTAACCTCACATGTTACTTAGTAACCTGGGGAGATAGGAAGTTGGCAAGACTTGCGTGTGTGGCCCACACCCATCAATCACTGAAGATGTCAATAGCATTCAAGCTGGGACAGAGAATGGAAGTCAGATTAAAGAGGAGGGTAGCCTCCAAGAAGTTCTACAATGAATGTTTCATGTTCCTGTTTCCTAAAACCTCCACTTTCACTTACGAACTTTTAGAATTAGATAGTTTGCGTGATATCTAAAGGCAGCCTATCACTTATGTTCAGGAGCACAGTTAGTAAATCATGAATTACATGAAATCTATATAGGTGTTTTCTCGGAGATGATGATCCATTTTATAACCAATATAATCCATTAATAAATTAAATATGTCTGTGCATTTTATAAAGGTATTTGAATTTCAAAGATCTTATTGCTACTGGTTATCGAGCATTTACTAAATAAAAGATACTTCATTAAGCACATTAGGTACTTCACCTTTGTCTTTTACTCCTTACAACTTACTTCACTCTCTAACTCAACCTAATTTTCTAGAGTGCTTACTGAGTGCCAGACACCGTGTTACATAATGGACTATGAGCGGGCAATAATAGCTAAAATTTTATTGAGTTCTTATGATGTGCCAGCCCTAGTTCCCAATACCTTACATAGTCAACCCCATAAAAGGAGTGTCATGATAGCCCCCATTATGCAGGTAAAGGAACAGAAAAGTTGTATGCCCAAAGCTACTAAGGGGCAGAGCCGAGATTTGGCCCCAGGGCTAACTTTCTGAACTATCACACCTGCTGCTTCTTAAATCCTCCACAACTGAGGAAGTTCATAACCTGCCTATGATCCCATTGCTGCTATGTGGTCGAGGTAGGGTATGAAATCTGCTCTCTCATTCCAAAAGTACCTTGCTTGACCTCCATGCCATTTTTTTATGCCAGAGGAAAAGATGCAATTGTGGTTTCGCTTAGTAAATCGAAGTAATATGTTTTGTTTAATAATGAATTCTCTTTGAAAAAATAAAAGCATATATTTAAGCCCAATTTGTAAGCTTTTTGATTTCCAGAATTCTTTTTGCCCAATCTAATCATGTTATTTATAATATATATGGTTTACCAGCTGAATATCTGTATCTCCAAGTAAGAGCATTTTTTGAGCATTGTGTGTACTTGACTGTCTCATCTACCACATTAGAATAAAATGTGGACTAATCTGTGTTCTTCACAGTGTATAGGCCATTTCTTCATTCTTTATTAAAATGGGCACCTATATAAAGGGCCCTATGGAGATATAAAGTAGTGTCTGTCTATCTACCCTCAGATTTTAATGCACATAGATATACCTGGATCTTGCTAAAATGTTGATTCTTATTCAGGGGGTCTGGAGTAGAGCCTGAAATTCTGCATTTCTAACAAGCTCTCAGATGTTGCTTATGCTGCTGATCCATGGATCACACTGTTAAGTAACAAGATAGATTAGCACTACACTCAGAATAGGTACTGAGTGTTAATTATAAAAAAGAAATCTTTATTTTTGATCCAAAGCAAGTTTAGTATTTCATCTAAGTCTTATTTTACTCTCTAAAAATATAACCTGTCCTTCTTAGTTTTATCTCATGTTTGAGAAGCATATCAACAGTTTAAGACCACAATTTTTTTTTTCACAAAATAAAGGGGTGCCTGGATGGCTCAGTTGGAAGAGCATGTGACTCTTGATCTTGGGTTTGTGAGTTTGAGCCCCATATTGGGTGTAGGGATTACTTAAAAAAATAACATCTTAAAAAAAGGAAAAAAAAAGAAATAGCTTGTGCCTTGAGAAAAGAGAATAAATACAAAAGTACAAAAGACACAGACAACACAAAACACAGTTTTTCAGTTGATTAAGCCTTCTGCCTTCAGCTCAGATCATGATCCCCGGGTCTTGGGATTGAGCCCTGCATCGGGCTCCCTGCTCAGTGGGGAGTTTGCTTGTCCCTCTGCCCCTCCTTCCTGTGCTCATGCTCTTTCTCTCTCTCTCTCTGTCTTTCTCTCTCTCCCCTCTCAAATAAATACATAAAATCTTTTTTTAAGGTTTTTTTTTGTTTGTTTTCGTCAGAGAGAGAGAGGGAGAGAGAGAGCACAAGCTGGGGGAGTGGCAGGCAGAGGGAGAAGCAGGCTCCCTGCTGAGCAAGGAGTCCTATGCGAGGCTCAATTCAAGGACCCTGGGATCATGACCTGAGCCAAAGGCAGATGCTTAACTGACAGAGCCACCTAGGTGTCCCTAAATAAATAAAATCTTAAAAAAAAAAAAATAGAAGTCCATTCCTCTTTGCTTGGCGAATCAACAATACTGCCTATTTATAATTTACATCCAACATTCAATTGGGAATATTTTATAAAATCCACCCAAAAAATTATATGTGTTTTTAGCAGCAACAATGAAATTTAGTATTACAATATATGTTTTATTAGGTTGGATAACTTGATTATCACTTAGTAAGGATGACTAGTTGGAACTAGTGGACATTCTTTGTATTATACTCATTCCTTTTTTGTTTTTAACTGCCTTTTGAATCTCCAGGAAAATAATGCATTGTTGGTGAAACAAAGCAAAACAGAAAAGTGGGCAGTAGTTATCAGAGACCAAATAATAGATTCTTTGCTGGCCCATGCCACTGGGGATAGATGGGTCAATGAGCAGCATGTGTGCTGGAACCTCAGAGAGAATGATTCCTTTCATCATCACCTTGGCAGTGAATCATGGTGGACCCAAGAGGTGTTGACAACCTGTCTGTGTGCACTAGGAACCAGAGAGCCAACAGGAAGTCTGCAGCATTCAACAAAATATGTAGTGCTGGGATTCCTAGTTCTGTGCCCTTTTTCCTCCTGACATTAAATAGATGTTTTACCTACTATTGAAAAAAAATGCAATATTTATATTTTTTTCTGAGATCTATAAAACAAAAATATTTTAATGAAATATTTATTTTCATCTTCATTTTAAGATGAGGCTAACAGTCAGTAATGTATTCAGATGAAGAAATAGTCACATTAATCTTGCATAAGCACCACTCTCTAAGAAGAAGACAATTGTTTCAACTAAATAAGAAATGTTACAAAGACTTTATTTTTCAGACTTTTAATTCTAATAGTCACAAGATTTTATTTTTCCCTTTTTAAGTCTGTCTTTCCTAACAAGTTCTCTCAAAATGCCAATGTTTAAAGAAATATGTTTGAAAATTATTCTGTTAACTCGACTCACTAAGAGGTTCTGATTCAGTACTTAAGGATATATACTAGTACAAGCACTATTGCAATTTTATAATTTTTCTATGACATTGGATTTGTTGACTGTTGACTATAGATAATCTATGATTTGAATACATGGTATAGTAATGGTAAAGATCCTCTTGTAATGTAGTGAAAGACTCAGAGATCCTTCAACCTCCTCAGCTCACTGCAGTTGACCTTGAGTGAACCATCAGAGTAAGCCAAACATACTGCTCATAACAACCTTATATATTTAGCTCTCCAGTTCTGTTCACATGGTTTCATGGAATTCTGAAGTGTTCCACCAGAAAAAACCTGGATGTGGTCATGTTGACAATCACTGAATTAGATTCTTTTAAGCGTCCTCATTCTAGTAAATGTGTAGAGAATATTGTAATTCTTTATTATGCTTGACCATTTACAACTTTGATTATCAAAGAATTCTTGACTCAC
Organism: Phoca vitulina; assembly: GCF_004348235.1. Taxonomy (NCBI): domain Eukaryota; kingdom Metazoa; phylum Chordata; class Mammalia; order Carnivora; family Phocidae; genus Phoca; species Phoca vitulina. The sequence continues at coordinate 63,151,009 of NW_022589708.1, read as the reverse complement.
GAGTTTCTTTTTGGTTTATATTTTCTAGTTAGAGAACTTTATGTTTTTATCGTATAACATGTGCAATATAATACATGCAAAAGCAAATGTGAAGAGTTTTTAGACTGAATGAATTTGTAGGAGTAAAAATATTCACAACATGAATATCAGTTTACTGGGTCTTGCTTTATAAGAGGTTCCATCTAACACAAACATAGCTCAAGGAACATACAGGAAAACCATCATGAGGTCAGAATAGAACAGAATCATGAACCAACCAACACCTACAGGAGGACACTTTCACTGTGGGACCCATACCCAGCCGTCCATTTCATGCAATCAAACCTGGATCTAGTAACACGCAGGATGAAGTAACACACAAAAAGTTAACAACAAGAAAAACCTTAATAATCCAATTGAAAATGAAACTAAGAAAATGATACCATGTTTTTGTGAAGGTATTGGCGCAAGAGATGGGACTGCAGAAAAAGACAAAGACTTCAAGGGCAAAGCACAGAAACAAGTGCAGTTCAACCCAGGCCAGACCAGGGCCACCTGGAGAGTGCGGATCATGAGTGATGGGGAGCACGAACAGTCGGAGACCTTCCAGGTGGTTCTCTCAGAGCCCGTGCTGGCTGCTCTGGAATTCCCTGCAGTGACCACGGTGGAGATTGTTGACCCAGGAGATGGTAAGAGCTATCATCAACGTGTTTATATTGTTGCTATTGGGTTTTTAATGACAAAATACCTTATAAAGGAAGTTTTACATTCAATTTTTGGACTTTCTATGGGGGGAATGTTCTAGACTCATGGTTCAGTATTCTTAGATATGCTGATGGGAGAGGGAAACCAAAAACTAATAAATTCATTAATAGGGGAAGCTCTATTGTTCCAAGTAAATGAATTACAAATGCACATATGATTATCAGCATGTTCCTTCTCTTATTATAATTCCATCCTTTAGAAACAATATTGTTCATCTCCTTTTTCTTGAATTAATTCATTATTTCTTAAAGTCTTTTAAGTGTCTTTATAAAATTTCTTCACACAAATAGTTTTAAGAATTAGGCCATTTTCGGATTAATTTGCTCCCCATGGTACACTTCATTGTTCAAGTTTCCTGCATATATTTATGAGCCAAAAATTTTCATTTGGCCCATATGCTTCCACATTCGTTACATAAAACCCACCGAACCTAACCTCGCTCTTCAGTGACTCGTGTCTTGAATCATTGCTCTTAACTCCTATTAGGTGATGCTTTGTTGTTAGTGCACACCTTTGGCTGATGTTGGTAAAAGTGAGTCTCACTGCTATTGTGTGTAATTTGACCCATTCCCTCCCCCTGCCATACTTTTACAGTGCTGGCTTGTCTCAGTGCAGTCAGGAAAAAAAAAAGAGAAAGAAAGAAAGGTTGAATGGCTTTTTGAGGGCTGGCATTTATACAAAGGTGGGAGAGACTCTTCTAATGCTGAAATCCTGTCAGAAGCCAGACGTGACTTTCTTTTCAACTGCCAGCCTACTTTATTTTGTCAGTCAGAAAACTCTTAAATTTTCTGTGAAGATACAATCTACTGAGTACATGAAATGGAGACATGTGGAAATCTCTGGGTTACAAGACTGAACATAATTAGAATGCGTAAGAGAACCAAGGCTCTGGGTCTGTTTGTTTAACTAACATCTCTCCTTTAGTTAAATATGGAGTTCAATTATGTTTATAATTCTTTTAAAGAACAGTGGCATTTAATTACATTTAGTTTTATCGGCACTATCTAGGCATAAATAA